>NC_056728.1:863450143-863672456 GCF_019279795.1 Protopterus annectens
CCAGTTCCATCACTTCCATTTACTTGGACTTCCTCGGCACCTATCGAGGAGTCTATGAGCCGATACTCTCCAGTCTGGTCAAAGGAGGATAGTCAGACTGACTTGTCAGTTCTGACTTTGCCTCTCGGGGCCTCGGCTCAGATGAGTTCAGCTCCTACCTCTGGTTTGGAGCCCACTTTTCCAGTGCCGAGGGGATTGGTGGCTTCTTCAGATCCAGAGGTCCCTTTGAAGCCATGAGGAGAGTGATGTCTCCCAAGACATCAACAACTTCAGATCCGACTACCTCCTCCCCAAAAGCGCCTGTGTCCATGTCTGCCTCACAGATCCTGTCGAAGCGTAGAGACCGTGAGCCTCAGGAAGCCCCACTGGGTGGCCCCTGCTCTTCTGAGACTTCACCAGAAGTTCCGACTGATGAGGTTCCCAGGAAGAGAATCTGCAAGAGGAAGCACCTAGACTCCCCACAGGAGTCTCACGTCCGACATCATTTAGATGAATCAGAAGGGGTCCCCATGGTCCCCCTCTGAAGATATCTCATTTGCTGAGATATTAGAAATCCTTAGGCAGAGGGGCGGCTGGAAGTCAACCAACCCTACTGAAGATGAGTCTGTTCTCCTGAAGGCTTTTGGGTCTCAACCCTCCACCTCTTGGGTGTTTCCTCCCTTCAATGAGCTCATGGAACTGGTCTCACGAAGGGGGTGGGAGTCTCCAGACACCATAGAGCCTGTCCCTAGGAGGCCTAATAAATGTATTTCTGCCCCTCAGGATAAGTCTTTCCTCACCAAAGGAGTACCAGTTGATGCCATGGTGGTGGCGGCGGCCACCTAAAAGGAGATGTCAGAAACTTCTTCCTCTGTCCATCCTCCTAACAGAGACTGTAGGATCATGGATAGATACGGGAACCACACAATACAGTTCAGCGACTTTTGCCATGCTTTCACTGAACTATCTCACACATTTTATGAGAGTACAAAGAGACTTCCTATAAGAGCTTGGAGATATTGTTCAGGGTACAGTAGCTGCAGGAGCTTCAGAGAGTCGCTTCCCAGCTTGCTACCCTCAATTCCATAGTGAACTTGTCCATACGTCTCATTTCATATGCAACTGATAGAACAAGTAGGGCAGCGAGTACAGGAATTGCTCTCAGGAGACATTCCTGGATGTGCTTGTCTTCCTTCATGGAGCCGTTTAAGTCATCCTTTGTCAACATCCCTTTTGATGGCTCGTCCCTTTTCAGGCCCAAAGTTAAGGAAACTTTGACCAGGTGTGAGCAGGAAGGAAAGACTCTGTCTGCTGGAGTCTGTTTTTCCACCCCTACCAGTCCCTACCCCAAAGGGCAAAAGAGAGGAAAGATGTGGTTCTGAAAAGCCCAAGGAGCCTTTCTGGATGCATGTGGTAAACCTCCCCCCCTCCAGGGGCAGAGGAGGGGGCAATAATGGAAGACACTGCCCTCGCGGCAGAGGGGGTCTGCAAAACTAGGGCGACGGAGACCAGTTCTTTGGGAAGCCGTACCAGCGCTCCTGAAAGATGGCCCAACTGTCCTGCTCTGGAGGCAGTCAGGGGTCGCTTATCTTTGTATCCAGACGCCTGCCTCAAAATAAACAACAACAGGGTACAAAGTATAGTTTCCAGAGGATATTTCATTCCTTTTGCCTCTCCTCATCAATTGACAACCAAAATCACGGACATTCCACCCAGTTACAGGGAACAAGCAACAGTAGAGGTCCAAGCGTTGCTAAGAAAGAGTAATCCAACCAGTCCCAGCAGACCAGACATGATCTGGAACTTATTCAAGATTCTTTTTAGTTCCAAAAAAGATGGGACTAGAGGCCTATTTTGGACCTCAGCAGACTAAACAGATCTGTCAAGAAAGAAAAGTTCCGTATGGTCACGTTTCAGTCGATACTTCCCTTCTTAGGGAAAGACAATTGGATGTGCTCAATAGATCTACAGGATGCATACTACCATATAAAAATGGCCAGACGATTCAGGGATTATCTGCGCTTCTGGCTGGGAGCTAATCATTACCATATGTTTTTTGTGTTTCACTGTTGCAGTCATTACATTTGGGTAATCTGCTTGGCAGGTTGTCCTCAGTCGGCCTGATTAACAAAGTCTTGGGTCCTGCATCGGTTGCTGTCCCTTCTTCCATGACGTCAGGTCATCAGGGGTGTAAAATATGCAGCCGACGCCATTTACATCCGTCTTTCTTGCCGTGCCGTGCCCGAAGCAGAAGCAGTTCGCAAGTGCCAGTTGGCCGACTCCTGAAATTTTCATTTTCGAGTTTCAGAACCAAAGTCTTCAACCTAAAGCTAAGTACCCCATTGGGGAAACTTTTTCTTGCTCCTTACCGATGTTAGTAAAAGTTAATAATTGTATTACTTGTGGGAAGCAAATACCTCATAAGGATTTTCATTTGTACTGTATTCCTTGCCTAGGCCCTGACCACAACGTGCCTTGCTGTCGGTTTTGTGCTAAATTTAATCAACGCACTATTAAGCGTCGGTTTATTTTTGCATCAAAATATTTTGGCTCAAGATTTAACTATCCAGAAATGTCGTCGGTTAGCAATCCGACTACCGGAATACCTAAAAAATGCAAAGAAAAAGACAGAGACAGACTGTCGAGGTCCAAAACCGATGACGAAGCTTCTCCTAAGCCAGTCGCCGGTTCGCCGGAACTCAGTGAGGTGCTTTCGCAGCCCCTGATGCGCGCTACTTTTGATTTGCAAGCCTCTACTAAGACCCATTCGGAGTCCGGTATGCCACGAGACACTTTAAGTATTGAACCCGATGATGTCTCTATCTTAGATGGGTCCAGAGCCACTTAGCAGGAACCGGCTTTTGAGGGTGTTTTCAGGCCTAAAGATTTGTATATTAAACTGACGCCATCTTCAAAACTAAGGCCAAAATCAACTTCTACGTCTAAAAAACTGAAGCTTGGACCATGTGCACAGGCCCCTATGCCTAAAAAACAAATTATCAAAATGGCTGAGGATTTCATTACCTTGATCAGGGGTACCCATTCTCCTCCTGCTAAAAGGCCTAGGCAAGGCACTGACTGTGAATCATCAGATCAGGTTTCTATTTCTTCTGATTCCTCTTCTGATCAGGAATTATCTATTCCACCTTATGAGGACTCTGATGCAGAAGATTCCATCCCTTCTGCTTCTCCTCCTGAGAATTTTTCTTTTGGAGAAACTTTGCATACCCTAAGGGAACACTTTCACTGGGAGAGTCAGGATTTCTCAGAATCTAAAAAGAGGCTTAGGGATTTCCTTCTTGTTCCTCAGCATAGGCCTTTGGCTATACCTCCTGTTCTAGACATTGTTGATGTTTTCTCAGAATCCAGCATGGCTCCTGATTCCCTGCCTCCAGCTCCTAGTAAGCCAGACAGATATTACAGGGTTCCTGACTCCCACAAATTCCTCTTTAAAAACCCTACTGCTGACCCTGAAACAATTTCTCAGGGTCCCAAGGGCATTAAGGCTGCTACTGCTAAAAATCCTACCCCTTCTGATAGAGACTCCAGGGTGCTGGATAGATGGGGTAAGACGGTTTACACGTCTGCAACCTTGGCATTCAGGGCTTTAAATTGTCAATTTCATATGCTTAAATATCAGCAGCATGTCATGGGCTTACTTAAACAGAAAATGATGTTGGTTTCTGACTGTGTGGAAAATAGAGTTGCAGGATTTATTGCATTCAGCTGAACAAGTTGGAAAGCATACTTTGCAATGTGGTTTTGATTCCTTGGAGGCCTCTTGCAGGGCCACTGTAACTGAATCTGTGATGAGGCATGCTTGGCTCAAGGAGCAAAATCTGCCTGATCATGTTAAAGCAAAATTGTTGGATGCTCTTTTACAACAGGACAGTCTATTTGGTAATAAGTCAGAAGAAGTTTTGAAAAAGATGGAAGATAAAGCTAAATCTATGCAAACTGTAAAAGATTTCCTACAAGTGCAGCCACCCAGGTTCAGTAGGCACTGGCCTACTAAGAACTGGTCCTTTCCAGTACCCGAAACCAAAGTAGATAACAAACAGCAAAGCTTTCGGGTAGAACTCTTTCTCAATACTATTACAAGAAATAAAAAAACAGGTTTAAATACAAGCCAAAATATCACATGACATGCAGCCCAAAAAATCATGTGACAATGTACATAAAATTAAAAGCATGTAAAATATGCATAAAACAGTATTTTAAATCATCATCAAATGCTAATACATACATATAACAATCAAATAATGCATCAAAAAAGTACATCATAAAAATCTAACAATACAATCTGATTTGTTGCAGTTTAGTAAGAATGGGTTTCAGTGTAACCATAGAATTTAGCCCTGGAAGGTGATCGGCAGCTAGTTTAAGTATCCATTCATATTCCTTAATCTCAAGCAAATTATTGCTATCCCCACCTCTTAAACTTGTATGTACTATATCTATAACTCTGAATCTAAACCTATGGTCAGAACCACATGCACTTATGTGTTTGCATAAAGCATTCTTGTCATTTGCTCTTCTAACCTCAGATTTATGTTCAATAATGCGTTCTTTCAGCTTCCTGGTCGTTTTCCCCACATAGAAGGCAGAACATAGAACACAGGTTGCCAAATAAATCACATTAGTAGTAGTACAAGTTGCTAAAAGATCAAATTTATAAATTTTGCCAGTTTTCGGGTGTTTAAACACATTACTCTCAATGCCAATAATGTCAGAGCAACAAGTACAGTTCATACAGCAAAAGGTACCTGATTTAGAAAAAGTGGGATGATGGAAACCTTGTGTTAAAATCTTTATAGCATAATTTGCTTTTCAATGTTCTCATATTCCTATATGAGAAATATGGTCTGTCACCCAAAACAGCCTTGACATCAGCAGATGCCATTAATATAACCCAATTTCTCTCTCTAATCTGCTTAACAAGATGTGTCCTAATGTTATAAGAAGTAATGTATCTAATTTTAAAATCTTTATGTTCTGGTTTACTCCAAGTAAGATTAGATTCATCATTTAGCAAAAAAATTGGTTTAAGTTTTGTGCTTCTGTCAGCTATAATCTTAGTTTTCACATCCAATAAAAATTTTGGATCTTATCCACTATTCATAAAGTCTTCAGCCATTTCATCAAGCTGTGCACCAAAACATATCACATCTGTGTTCAACCTACTAACTCTACTGAATTGTGATGTTACTATACCTTTAAAGACATGAGGGGTGTGCATGCTAGTGTTATGTATATATCTACCAGCATAAACTTCCTTTTTATGGACATTGGTGTGAAGGGACCCTTCTAATAATTGTATTTTTACATCAAGAAAGGCTATTGCATGGTCTGAAAAGTCCATTTTGAACTTTAGAAAGTTTGTGGTTGTATTCAAATAATCTACAAATTCAACCAGTTGAGATGAGGATCCTTTCCAAATCATAAAACAATCGTCTACAAAACGTTGATAAAAACATACACAATGATTCAAAGAGTTTTTACAACTAATAATATACGTTTTCTCCCACTGATGTAGTACCAAATTTGCATAAGTATTGGCTACTGAAGTGCCCATGGCTACACCAGTCAGTTGCAGGTATAGTTGTTCATCAAATAAAAATATCTTATTAGTTAAGACTATATCCAAAAGAAAACATATATTCTCTATGTGTCTTGCTGTCATCGACGCTTGTGAGGTTAAAAATTCCCTTATTCATTCATTCGGTATGACCGTAAATAAAGATGAAATATCACCTTGGTTTAGGGAAGTAACATTTAAATTATTATACCAACATCGTAGTTTAGATATAAAATCTATAGTATCTCTCAGAACATTAGTGCATTGTAATAAAAAAGGTTGTAACCGTTTCTGTAGATAGATTGAAATTGGCTCCGTAAGCCAACCACCACCAGACACTATAGGTCTCATAGGTGGGTCATGCATTGACTTATGTATTTTTGGAAGACCATAAAGTTGTGGAATTATGGGACAAGGAACATTAAAGAAATGGAATAAGTCTAAAACCTATGAGACCTATTTTTATTACAATGCACTAATGTTCTGAGAGATAATATAGATGTTATACCTAAACTACGATGTTGGTATAATGATTTAAATGTTACTTCCCTAAAACCAAGGTGATTTTTTATTTGTAACTTTGAATATTTCATCTTTATTTACGGTCATACCGAATTAATATGGCATTGAATCTATAAGGGAATTTTTAACCTCACAAGCGTCGATGACAGCAAGACACACAGAGAATATATGTTTTCTTTTGGATATAGTCTTAACTAATAATATATTTTTATTTGATGAACAACTATACCTGCAATTGACTGGTGTAGCCATGGGCACTTCAGTAGCCAATACTTATGCAAATTTGGTACTACATCAGTGGGAGAAAACGTATATTATTAGTAGGAAAACTCTTTGAATCATTGTGTATGTTTTTATCAACGTTTTGTAGACAATTGTTTCATGATTTGGAAAGGGTCTTCGTCTCAACTGGTTGAATTTGTAGATTATTTGAATACAACCACAAACTTTCTAAAGTTCAAAATGGACTTTTCAGACCATGCAATAGCCTTTCTTGATGTAAAAATACAATTATTAGAAGGGTCCCTTCACACCAGTGTCCATAAAAAGGAAGTTTATGCTGGTAGATATATACATAACACTAGCATGCACGCCCCTCATGTCTTTAAAGGTATAGTAACATCACAATTCAGTAGAGTTAGTAGGTTGAACACAGATGAGATATGTTTTGGTGCACAGCTTGATGAAATGGCTGAAGACTTTATGAATAGTGGATATGATCCAAAATTTTTATTGGATGTGAAAACTAAAATTATAGCTGACAGAAGCACAAAACTTAAACCAATTTTTTTGCTAAATGATGAATCTAATCTTACTTGGAGTAAACCAGAACATAAAGATTTTAAAATTAGATACATTACTTCTTACAACATTAGGACACATCTTGTTAAGCAGATTATAGAGAGAAATTGGGTTATATTAATGGCATCTGCTGATGTCAAGGCTGTTTTGGGTGATAGACCGTATTTCTGATATAGGAATATGAGAACATTGAAAAGCAAATTATGCTATAAAGATTTTAACACAAGTTTCTATCGTCCCACTTTTTCTAAATCAGGTACCTTTTGCTGTATGAACTGTACTTGTTGCTCTGATATTATTAGTATTGAGAGTAATGTGTTCAAACACCCAACTGGCAAAATTTATAAATTTGATCTTTTAGCAACTTGTACTACTACTAATGTGATTTATTTGGCAACCTGTGTTCTATGTTCCGCCTTCTATGTGGGGAAAATGACCAGAAAGCTGAAAGAACGCATTATTGAACATAAATCTGAGGTTAGAAGAGCAAATGACAGGAATGCTTTATTCAAACACATAAGTGCATGTGGTTCTGACCATAGGTTTAGATTCAGAGTTATAGATATAGTACATACAAGTTTAAGAGGTGGGGTAGCAATAATTTGCTTGAGATTAAGGAATATGAATGGATACTTAGACTAGCTGCCGATCACCTTCCAGGACTAAATTCTATGGTTACACTGAAACCCATTCTTACTAAACTGCAACAAACCAGATTGTATTGCTAAATTTTTATGATGTACTTTTTTGATGCATTATTTGATTGTTATATGTATGTATTAGTATTTGATGATGATTTAAAATACTGTTTTATGCATATTTTATATGCTTTTAATTTTATGTATATTGTCACATGATTTTTTGGGCTGCATGTCATGTGATATTGTGGCTTGTATTTAAACCTATTGTTTTTTTATTTCTTGTAATGGTATTGAGAAAGGGTTCTACCCGAAAGCTTTGCTGTTTGTTGTTATCTATAAAGGTGTTTTTTCTCAACGAACTTTGGTTTCATTTACTATTTATCTGCAGCTTTTGGTATTCCTTTCCAGTACCCACCGGAGCCGCTTTGGTCAAACCCAGACATTCCAAAGGCTCCAGGTTTCAGTCACCAGGTACTTGTAGAACAAAACAATGGGGTGCCTCCACCTCCAAATCTGGAAGTAACAAGGAACCTTCCTACGGTAAACAATCTCAATGACTTTCCACTGCAATCACCAAGCACTTATCTTTTGACCGCCCCTTTGGGGGGAAAACTGGCACTTCGTGCACGAAACTGGCAATTAATTACCCAGGACAAGTGGGTTTTAAATATAGTATCCCAGGGATACAGATTTCATTTCCACACTTTGCCAATCCCAAACAGATGGCCAGATCTGCCTCCAAATCAGTGGGCAGAGGCCCAGAAACAAGTTATGTCCCTCATGAATATGGGGGCTATTTAACCAGTGCCAGAAAAGGAAAAGGGACAAGGTTTTTATTCAAGACTTTCCTGGTACACAGAAAAGACAAATCATGGCGTCCAATTTTGGACTTAGCCATTCTAAATACATTTCTGGACATTCCAAAATTCAAGATGCTGACTCTACAACAGTTACTGCCTATGGTAGCCAAGGATGCCTGGTTGGTAACTCTAGACTTAAAAGAGGCTTACCTGCATGTCCCAATCAGGGAATTTTGCAGAAGATACCTCCGCCTCAAAGCAGGCTATTTGCATTACGAGTTCTCTGCACTGCCCTTTGGCTTATGTACTGCGCCCAGGGTCTTCACAAAGTGCCTGGCACCAGTAATTGCATTTTGCCGACAAAGAAACATTCAAATTTATCCTTACCTGGACGATTGTCTAATTCAGGCAGAAAACAAGGACACTCTTCTAAAACATCTGGTGTTTGTAAAAAGACTACTAACTTGTCTAGGGTACACCATAAACGAAAAGAAATCACAAATGGTACCCTCTCAAATAATTACATTCCTGGGTGCAAGCTTGAATACAACTGCCCAGATGGACCTACCTTATGCCAGAAAAATAAATTCAATTGATGACTGACTTCAAACAGGTGGCCACAAAAACCCAGCTATCTGCAAGACAAATTTTGCAGGCCTTGGGGTTCATGGCCTCCTGCATCCTAATAATTCCATATGTAAGACTGCATATGAGGAAACTTCATTGGTACCTAAAAAGCTTATGGAGTCAACATTGTCACAACCTGGAAACAATGATTCCTATCATTCCTTGCCTGCAGCTAGAGTTCCTATGGTGGGTAGAAGCCTGCCACCAAAACAAGGGACTGTCATTCACTCTACCCCCTGCCGCTCAATCCCTGACTACAGACGCATCAGATTATGCGTGGGGGTGCATCTGGCAGGGAGATGCATTCAGGGCCAATGGAGCCCATATCAAATGCACCTACATATCAACCAGAAAGAAATGCTAGCTGTACAGAATGCTCTGACAGCCTTCAAGGACTACCTTCATCCAGGACAACTACTGATAAAGACAGACAATACCACAGTCATGTGGTACATAAACAAGCAGGTGGGTACCCATTCTACCACCTTTGCAGACTAGTCATGGCATTGTGGAACACGGCCTTGATTTATCAAATACATCTACAAGCTCAATTCCTGCCAGGAAAGCAAAATACTCTGGCAGAAATCTTATGGACCCACACGAATGGAAACTGGATCCACAAATCTTCAGCATGTTGACATACAAATGGGGGAGCCCAGACATAGATCTTTTTGCCTCACCCCAGAATCATCAGTTGGACAAATTCTGCACAAGAATTCATCACAAAAAAAAGCTTGGAAAATGGATGCTCTGTCCTTCAGCTGGAAAAACCTATCTAGTCTTTGCCTTTCCTCCTCTGCCTCTGCTGTCCAAGGTCTTACTAAAAGTCAGACAGGAAAAACCAAAAAGTGATACTGATTGCTCCAGATTGGCCTCGCCAACACTGGTAACCGCTTCTATGCAATATGTCACACCTTCCTCCGTGGTACCTGCCTCTGACACCTTACCTACTGTCTCAGCAGAACTGTCAAATTCTGCACACTCAGCTTCAAACTCTGAATCTTGCAGCATGGCTAATCAACTAATTTCACCAGTTACATCTCTCAGCAGACCTGTGATGGATGTCATTTTGGAGGCTAGAAGCCCTAGTACTAGAAAATCTTATGCGGACAAATGAAAAAGATTCTGTGCCTGGAGCCACGCACAAGGAATAAGCACAGCCATACCCAATATTCCTCAGATTCTGCAATATTTAACTGGGATGTTTCACAAAGGCCTATCTTTTTCTTCTAAAAAAAAAAAATCCATGCTTCTGCCATTTCAGCTCATTATAACACAGAGCCTCCCCTCTTTTCTCATTTTCTGCTAAAGCCAGTACCTCAGAGGGGCCAAAAATGTAAGACCTCCCAGGAGAGCACCAGCTCCTGCATGGGACCTCAATTTTGTTTTGGAAAAACTCACTCTACCTACTTTTGAGCCAGCTGCTTGTGCAGATTTAAAATTTCTCTCCCGGAAAACAGCTTTTCTTTTAGCAGTTACTTCAGCTTGACGGATTTCAGAATTACAGGCTCTTATGGCAGTGGAGCCTTTCATTATTTTTCATCCGGACAGGGTGGCTCTCAGGACCAGTCCATCTTTCATGCCTAAGGTGGTATCCAGTGTGGCTCTTAATCAGACCATTCATCTGCCAACTTTCTTTCCCAATCCACAGAACAAGGGTGAGCGGATTCTGCATTCATTGGATGTGCACAGACAACTTAGATTCTACTTAAACAGGACAAAACCTGTAAGAAAATCTGAGCAACTATTGGTGGCTTTTGCTACAGGGGCAGAGGGAAAACCTATTTCAAAGCAGACTATTTCTAAATGGATAAGCCATTGTATTAGTTTCTGCTATGTGCACCATGGTAAACCTATCCCCAAGGGGATCAGATCTCATTCCACCAGGGCTGCATCTATTTCTGCAGCCTTTCTCAGAGTGGTTCCTACCAGAGACATTCTAGAAGCTGCTACCTGGAGCTCAGTTCATACGTTCACCAAACATTACCATTTACCTCTCTTCTCTAAATCCAGAGCTGGCTTTGCCACTGCCGTCCTGCAGGGCCTTATAGCTGCTCCTAATTCTGTATAAATCCATCCTTCCAACCATAGCTTTGGGAATCTACCCAAATGTAATGACTGCAACAGTGAAACACGAAGAACATAGTACAGTTGTATACACTTACCATAAATGTAGATGTTTGAGTGTATTCACTGTTGCAGTCCTGGTTACCCACCCACTAGCCTCCTGTTTTCTCTCCTACTGTACCTCTTCTTTCTTTTAATATGCTTAAAAGCCTTTTTGGTGTATTTGCTTTTGATTGGAGGTATATTGTTTGTGTTCTAAATTATATGTGTATATATATATATATATATATATATATATATATATATATATATATTGCTCCCCATTTGGGGGGCACCTGACATCTGGGGCAAGAAAAACTGATGAAAATGGCATCAACTGCATGTTTTATACCCCTGATGACCTGACGTCATGGAAGAAGGGACAGCAACCGACGCAGGTCCCAGAACTTTGTTAATCAGGCCGACTGAGGGCAACCTGCCAGCAGATTACCCAAATGTAATGACTGCAACAGTGAATACACTCGAACATCTACATTTATGGTAAGTGTACACAACTGTACTTTTCTAGCCCTGCGGTTTGGTCTCACTACAGCCCCCAGAGTGTTCACCAAATGTATGGCAGTGGTCATGGATCACCTGAGGCATTTAGGATTCCAGGTGTTTCCGTGCTTAGACGATTGGCTCCTCACTGCCACCACCAATCATCAGCTAATACAAGCCAAGGACACCACTCTTTCTCTCTGCAATCATCTGGGCATTACCATAAATTCAGAAAAATCTGCCTTGTCGCCATCGCAACATATAGTTTTTATCGGAGCAGAATTGGACACCACCACCACTTTAAAACTTCCAGTAGAAAGAGTTTTACTACTTCGTCAGCAGGTCCACATCATCATATCCAGAAACAAGGCTCCAGCTTCAGAAGTGCTAAAGTTGTTGGGCATGATGGCAGCTGCAATATTAACAATACTGCTGGGTCCGCATGTACATGTGGATTCTATAATGGCTACTATTCACTCAATGGTCTTACCAAGAGTTCCCAATGTCTCATCTCATAATTATCACAAACACTTGCAAAAAGGACCTTCGGTGGTGGTTGACCTGTCTTCATGTAACGATAGGTCATCCTTTTATCCTACCCTCACCAGTGGCCACAGTGACCACGGACGCTTCCCTGATAGGGTGGGGTGGGCATTTTCAGGGAAGAACAGCCCAAGGCACATGAACCGAACAGGAGACACATCTGCATATCAGTGTCCTAGAGATCAGATCGATACTTTTGGCATTGCAGTACTTTCAGGTCTTTCTCCCTCTGGGGACATTTGCGATTCAGACGGACATGTCAGTGGTCTGGTACTTGAACAAACAAGGAGAAACCAGGTCCTACCCCCTTTGTTTCGAGGCTCTAAGAGTATGGCAGTGGGCTACATCCAGCTAGCACTTTCTGATAGCAACGCACATCCTGGGGAAATCCAGCATGATTGCAGACAAACTCAGCAGGGCAATTTTGTTGCCTCATGAGTGGTCCCTCAAAAAAGAGATAGCGGAAAGAATATTCCACAGGTGGGGCCAGCCTTGCTGCGACCTTTTTTGCCTCCCACATGAACACAAAATGTTGAAGTTACTTTGCCCAGATTCCCCCTCTGGGAGAAGCCCCAAGGGACGCACTCGTACACGATTGGCCTCCAGGTCTCTATGCATTCCCACCAATTCCCTTGATACCCAAAGTGCTACAGAAAGCAAAAGCCCTTGCAAGGACCATCATTCTAATAGCCCCTCATTGGCCTCATCAGATTTGGTTCCCCTTCCTTCGACTTCATCTGTTGGAAGAGCCTTGGATCCTGGACCCAATTCCAGACCTTCTGACGCATTCGTCGGGGGCTCTTCATCCCTCTCTTCAGTTCTTGAAATTGACAGCTTGGCTGCTCCAATTCCCAACATAGCCAGGTTCTATAACCTCTCAAACAAAACCCAGCATATTTTGATATCTTCTCAGAAGTCCTCCACTAGAAAATTGTACCTTAGCAAATGGAGAAGATTTTCTATATGGGCTTCTCAAACTAACATTGATCCCTATCAAGCCCTCATTTCCTCAATATTAGAATTTTTGACTATGCTTTTCAATAAAGGAGCTGCGGCAGCTACAGTTCGGGTACGGCTGGCCACCATTTCTAATTTTCACCTTGGCTTTGAAGGATTGAACATAATGTCACACAAGCTATCTAAAGCCTTTCCCAAAAAGACCTTCCATCTCAGACCACCTGTGAAATCCCTTTATACCCCATGGAACCTAAATTTTATGCTTTCTCGCATTATCCTCTCACATTTCGATCCAGCTTCCACATATGATTTGAAATATTTGTCTTGGAAGACTATCTTTTTAGTAGCCATCACATCTGCCTGTAGAATATCAGAGCTACAAGCCTAGTCCATAAAGCCTCCTTATTTGAGTTTCCCTGCGAACAAATCCATCATTTTTACCTAAAGTTTGTACTGAAGTTAACCTCAATCAGATCATAGAGTTACCAGTGTTCTTCCCCAAACATACCAACAACTTAGAGTATATGCTGCACAAACTTGATGTTCATAGATGGCTCAGATTTTACCTGGATAGAACAAAAGAGTTCAGAAAATCAGAACAACTTTTTGTTTCCTTCTCAGATTCTAGGAAAGGTATGCCAGTGGCAAAAGCAACACTATCTAGATGGTTATCTGATTGTATCACCTTCACTTATTCAGCTGCCAGCTTACCCTTACAGCACAAAATTAAGGCTCATTCTACCAGAGCAGTGTCCACATCTTCTGTCTTTTCTTCTAGGCTTTCTATAGACAGCATTTGTGCAGCAGACACTTGGTCAAGACCTCATACCTTTATCACTCATTACAAAGTTGACAAAGCCTCCAGGGACAGGGCCTGCTTTGGTTCTGCTGTATTGAAAAACATACTCCCGTGAGGCACCCGAGAAAGATGGTGCTTGGGGCGCTACCCATCTGTAAGAATCAACGGCGAGATAGAACAACTTCACATAAAGAAGTTATGTACTCACCATAACGTTCCATGTGAATTGAGTTGTTCATCTCACCTTCATTCTTACTTCCCACCTTCCTACTCCTGCCAGGGTTTTTCAAGGACCGAGATACTAGTTTTTATCCTGGTTGCTCAGTCTTTCTATGGATTTTCTCCCAAAGAATGATAGAATGGCACATGGTATTATTATTAGATGCAGCAAACCAGATCTGAGGTAACTCAAGGTGCATCATGGGACAGGGACTTGGCCTCGAGCTGTCTGAAGACCACGAGCTTTGTAGTAGGCTGACACGGAGCTGAGGATTGGCTCTGAACCCATCTGTAAAATGAAAACGAGATGAATAACTCACATGGAACGTTATGGTGAATACATAACTTCTTTTTTCAGTACAAATGTAATCTCTGCTAGCAAGTTCAACTTCCAGTGCTTTGGAGTCGCAGCATCTGCCCATCCTCGGGCACTTCTGTGGTGGATCATCATCATCTTCATCCTTGGGAATTGACAAGCAAATGTCAGCCTCCTATTGTCAGTAGCACCCCCTAAGCTAGCTCCTCCCACTCCTGGGCTGATTAGGTAAATGTGTATCAGGTGAAGAACTGGTATAGTGAAAACTTCTTTGTCTCAAAGTTAGCAAATAATTGCTGCACACTGATGGTTTAGAATGTTAAGACAAGTCATTAGTGTTTAGCATATTTTATTTGCCCCTTTGCTTAAGTTTGCATTTTTTTAAGCTTACAGCATTTTCTCTCAAGCCAGCAATGCAGCCACGAGATCTTATAAAAGTATCTGAAAATGCAGAGTTTAGATGGTTAAAAACATCTAGAAGCGTATTTTATGTTAGCAAATACAGAGAAGGGTAAACTGTTTTCAGACCTTGAGCTTTGTGATTAATTTCTTTTTCTAACACTAACTGTATAGAAAACAAAATGTTATTCATTCATCCACTTAAATTGTTTATTTTCCTTGTAATAATTGTATCTTTGCATCTGTGCAGATATATCCTGTCATGATGGAGTGCTGGAACAATGACCCAGCTTACCGGCCATCTTTTAAAGACCTTACTCAGAAAGTTGACATCATCAGAAGTGGCCTAGGAGTATGAAGGAATTGAAACTGGCTTCCTATGTGGTTTTGTTACAACTGTTTCCTCAAAATCGGCTGACAGTTCAAGTAACTAGATTCTGCCCATGATGTTAACAGGAGACAAAAATGGCCGTTAACAGTGTGCCACATTAACTCAGCTCTTACTGTGTTGACAGTTCTTTGCTGCAGTGCACACATATACTGTTGTGGTACTGAAGACTGGGCAGTGACTTTTCTGCCTGAAATGTTATGTACTGCATCAGGTGCAAGGACTGCATTTTCATTCTTTGCCTTATTTGGCCAAAACCAAAACTGCTTAAATTCTGTCTGAGAGCTGTTAACATGCAGGAGCTATCCCTGAGTGAAATGGACTGCAAGAGGTTTCTGCCAGATTTCACATAAAGAAATGTACTTCATCTTGGCAGTTCTTTTCCCAGGGAAGAATATATTCTGCAGCAAGACATCAGTGTCTCAAGTATTGCACAAGGGCTTGTATGTAAAATAATGTACATTTTCATAATGCTGAACTGCTTAGTTTTAGAAAAGTGTATTAATAATCATTTGTTTACCAGTTATCTAGTGAAGCAAGTTAGCAATACAAGTAGAAGTGAGGAGCGGCAGTTAACATAATGTTATATATTTTTGTAAATATTTTAAAGGGAACAAATAACCCTCATTTTTGTACAGCTCTATAAAAGATATATGCTGAAATTATTTTAGTCTGCAAGCAACAGCACTGTTCACTTTTGTAGCTGTCCCCCACCTCTCTTTTCACCCTTGTTTTTCCAAGTAGATACAGAAAAAAGAAATTGAAGTATTTGCACTGGAAAGGCTGAGCCAATAATGGTATAGTTGATATTTTTAGAAATCTGTGTGTGTGTGTGTGTGTGTGTGTGTGTGTGTGTGTATGTTTCTCTATGTGGAGATGAAGATATTTTTATACATAGAAGTCATATTTTTCATTTTTGGGCCTAGTGTTTCCATGTTCTCTAACTTTATGCATCAAGAAGAGTTGAAGGATACAATGCTCTACCAGAAAGGCCTACAGAGTTTATTGTGTGTAAAAATGTTCTGTGGGGAGGACCCAAGGAGAAAGAAAACTACCAAAGAAAAGCAAGACTATTACATGCGCTTGCCTCACTGATAAAACCCTAACATCAGTTTCATAAACTGTCATTCTTTTTTGAGTAATTTGTGTGCAGTATTTAAGGTATCTCAGCCATAGGTTTATAGCTCTGCAGTCGCTTAGGCTTGTCCCTTCTTTTCTCACGGATAGTTGTTATCAGTGATGTCTGACCCGATTTCTGTTATATATGGTTTGTTGATAAAGAACTTCGTTAATTTTGCCGTCAGTCTGTGTGTCACTTTTCCAAATAGCGTTGAAATGAAGTTTCTAAGATCTTACATTGAGGGGTGTGGTAGCATTTAATGAAAATGTATCAGCCTCTACAGAATTTCTCAGCACTATCCATGATTTGGCTTAAGCCTACATCAGTTTTACTATGTGTTTCACTGACTTTGATCTTGTACAGTCACCTGAAAGCCAGCACTCAAGCTGTTGTCAGGTCTTTACCTCTGGTAATGGTTGAATGAATTGCATTTCACCTCCACATATTCTGACTAGAATGTTTTCAGTAGTCCCAGAACAAGTGTATCTGTAATAAACAGAGCTCTTTCAGGCCATCTATAACCAACTTCTGACAGCACATTAATCCAGTGTGATAATAGTGCCTTCCACGATTCTACAGTCATTTCAGAGTGAAAGTGGTCCACTTTTTGCTCATATTTCTACTGCTAGGCTTAACCATTATCCCAACAGCTTTCAAAAAGTGGAAGGAACCAAGTTTAACGTATGGGGTTGCACACACTTGCTGTGACCACTTGATGGTTTTAACAAAGTAGATGAAACTAAATTTAACTTATGGGGTTGCACACACTTGCTGTGATCACCTAAATGTTAAATCACAGATGCTTGACCATAGTAGCTTTCTTTGGCATTTGCTGATGTTTTGCGTCTCAGTTTGCATTTTAGTGAGATCACAGTATTTGCATAATTATGAATTGTAGGTTGTTCAGGGTTCATGTATTGTGGAGCAAAAGCAAGGCAGGTATTACTTTGCCTATCAACAATGTAACCTTGGATATAGGAATGCAAGCATTACGGGTGGGGGGGTGTATTGCCCTTTATAAAATATATATTGGTGTCACATTTGCTCATAAAGGGACAAACTCAAGTGCATATATTAATGCATTGCAAGAATATGTGCGGTTACTTTTTATTGAATCTAAGAACAGACAGTAAATCCTAGCCCACAGCATCATGTCAAGAGGTATTAGTATTTTCCCATAGTTGGATGATTGCCATCTGTGGTCATGATGACCTCTGCGTCTAATACTCATCTGAGATCTAGTGTCTTAAGTATTTTCTTCTGTATGAATAACCCTTGACCTGTTTGCAGATCATTAAGTTTATTGACACTGTCATAGACACAGTCCATTACACAGTCTACTTACTGTAGGAAAATAAGTAGGAGATGACTTTTCTACTTAAAAGTCAAGCAAAATAAATTACTACAAGAGAATAGTTTCAGAGCTTAGTACCACATGTCTTAAAGCATAGAAATGATGACATATGAGCAGACTCCACATGCAAAGGACTTCATAGAAACTCAGGTAGTTGTAAGATCAGATTTATCAAGAAGTCTGCCATATTGTGTCTGTCAAAAAATAAAATACTGTCTGATCTGCTGTGTGGGTCAATCCATCATTTTCATTTCAAGTGGGGATAAAAGGTCAACACTCCATCCCCAGCTCAGTTTCCTCTGATATGGCTCAAGTTTAACTAGGATGAGTACTCAGAACCATTCATTTCAGTGCTCTTGGCTCACCTGTTGCTCTGATAACAGATAAAACACTGACATCAAAGAGATATGGGTGATGTGACTAAAGACATTTTGGAATTCTCTGTGGCTAAGGCCCTTGTTGGTTTAGATAGCACCATGATTATGTTATATATACAAGTAGACAGGGTGCAATATTTTATGCAACTGTGCAGCCTGAATAGGTTCATAGGTTCATACTAGGCTATCTGCCCTAGGGCATTTATAAGCCTAGCCAGAGTGTGGCTTTCGCCAGCCATTTTAAATTAATTTTGCTATGCCCTTTTTTGAGGTTAGTATACCGTGCCTCTGTCTAACAGTGACACAGAAGTGATACCCGGGGTAAACCTACGATCTCTCATCCACTCATCAAGATTCCTCTTGAAGAGAGTCAGTGAGGGACTCTGCCTAACCTAGACTGGGATTTTATTCCAGAGTGAAGGGAGCCTCTGGGTTATGAATCTGTCCCTCCAGCATGTCCTATTTATTTCAGTGCTGAGGTTCAAGTCTCTCGAGCGCGTAGCTCGATGGGATTTGGATTTTCTGAGGTGCAGCATGTCCATTAATTCCGGGTTGGGCATAGCTTTATACGTCAGGCACAGATCGCCTCTGAGCAGGCGGTATGCCACTGAGTAGAGCTGGAGTTTCTTTAACCGGGCAGCATATGGCATCTGTTTGAGCCCTTTGATCCTTTTGGTGAGGTACTTTTGGGGTCTTTCCAGTTGCTGCAGGTGTCTGGTAAGGTGCATCCCAAAAGGGGCATTGTACTCAATAATGGGCCTGACGAGGGATGAGTAAAGTGGCACAATGACCTCCCCTGATCTAGATGTGAATCCCTTCATGATTAGGTGGGCTATATAAAACGTTTTTCTAACCACTTTGGCCACGTGGTTGTCAAATGAGAGATTGCTATCAACTTGGGTCCCCAGGTCCCTAATTACTTCTTCTGTACTTAATGGATTACCACCTATGTCGTAATTTGTGGGCACTTTGTTTTTGCCAAAGGGGATGACTATACACTTTTTGGCGTTTAGCTTGAGGCCATGGCTCTGGCACCAGTTGTCTGTTTCTATGAGGCCCTTTTGGAGGATGCTTGTGTTGGCTGGAGAGTCGATTATGGCGCCCAGTTTGCAGTCATCTGCGAACTTGGTCAGCCACAGTCCTTCCGTGTTGGCCTGTACCTCCGAGAAATATATACCGAACAAGAGAGTTCCCAGGACTGAGCCTTGTGGGACGCCACTTGTAACTGGTTTGGAGTCTGACATGGCTCCAGCAATTGTAACCATGTGGGTTCTGTCCTTGAGCCAGTTTGCAACCCATCTAGTGACGTAGGGGTTTATATTTAAGCTGGTGAGCTTATCTATAATGCCCGAGTGGGGTATTGTATCAAAGGCTTTTGCGAGGTCCAGGTAGGCTGTGTGGACCACCTTCCCCTCGTCAATGGCCTTGGTGACGGTTTCAAAGAAATCAACCAGGTTTAAGAGGCAGGATCTGCCCTTAACAAAGCCGAACTGGGTAAGATCCAGTGTCTGTAGGTCTCCAATATCTTTATTTATGAGGTCCATGATGATACTTTCCATAGCTTTGCAGACCAAGCTAGTCAGGCTTATGGGGCGATAGTTTCCAGGATCCGTTTAGGCACCATCTTTGTGGAGAGAGACCACTGTTGCTGTACGCCACTCTTTGGGTACATATCCTGTAGTAAGGCTGAGATTGAACAGTAGTTTTATGTTTGGGTTTAGCTCTTCTTGGAGTTCATGTAGGACGCAGCCCGGGACACCGTCTGGTCCCATTGATGCTGTGTTCTTTGCTTTGGAAAGGGCACCTCTTACCTGAGCATCTGAGATGTCAGGGGGGCAGCACTCTGCTGGGATAGATATTTGCCCTTTTGGTGGGGAGGGGGGGTTTGCGCTGAACCTGTCAGCTCGGATGTTGGCAATGTCTGTGGGTTTGGTGTATTTTTTGTCATTTTGGACTAATTCTGAGCATATCTGGGAATTCTCACCCAGGTTCCTAACATAACTAAAGAAAGCCTTGTGATTATCCTTAGTGTCCTGTGCAATTTTTCTCTCAAAGCTGGCCTTAAGACAGTTTTATGAGTGCCCACAGCTTTTTGCTAATACTGATCAGAGATGCCTTCCCTTTTTGGGATTTTGCTGTATCATGTAGTAGCTTCCTCCTTCTATTGTATAGTTTGTTTATGGCTGGGGTCCACCAGACAGGACGTCTGCCTTTGTAATGTAAAGGTTTGAGAGTGAGTGTTGCAGAGGGAATTGAATTTAGATGCAGTGCATCTTCACAGCTATTTCCCATGTCTCACAAGGCATTTAGAGCAGGAGCCTATCACTGTTTTACAAATGGAAGCTAAATGCAACAGTGTTCATAAACATTAACTCCAACAGGTGTTGCTCAAACATTGTTACAATAAGTTGCACGAAAGACACTTGCTTTTACATTTACTTGGACTAAACATCTATTGTGTACCTTTTTTCCAACTCCCATGATCCAAACATGTCTTGCAAAGGCAAAAAAAAAGACAAATCACATGCATTTCAAACAGGCAAAGAAGATCTTGGAGTTCATTTTTACTGTAAATGGTCTCTGAACCCACTGAAGGTGCCCAAGGCAGGAGGACCTGCTGTTTCAGCAGAACTGAGGAGATCTACACCTAGATCTTTGTTCTTTTAATCTATCAGTATGGGTGAAACACATTTCTTATCTAACATGTATTTCTTTTCCAAAGGAATTTTGCTAGCAATGAAAGCATTCAGAAAGTCTGCCACTGGGAAATCATAACTTAGTAAACATCTTAGGTTTTTGCTATGGGCAACAAAGAAGAAGCTAAAGCCAGAATTTTTTGGCTTCTGTGCATTTGATTGCCAGTTGGTTGGGTTTTGACTACTCGGACACAACCAGTCGGATTAACTTTTGCCCATAGTTTGTATCTTTAGCGTGTTGTTGCAACAGGATCGCTGTTTTTGTGATGCCCCTTCTAAATTTATTGGTAAGCTTCTTCCCCCACTTTTGTACAATAATTCAGTTAATGTATTAGTAAGTTATTGAGTAGGGGGTGACTTTCCTCCCCCCACAGAAGTGCAGTAGGGCTTGCCTTGGATTTGTTAGTAATATGAGATGAAAGCTCTTAACGCTGATATTTTAATTTGTGTGGAATAAAGTTTGGTTGTGGATATATATCCCCTGGTGGTTTATTTGGGATTGCTGCCTCTTTCTACAGGACTGTGTTATTTATCCCTCTGTGCAAATTCTTATTTTGATCTTTAAGGGTAGTGTGACGGTGAATTATATTCTCCACAAGTTCTAACTGAGGCATTGGCTTCAAGTGTTTGTGTCAGTCATTCTTAGAAGAAATTGTCCTGTTGGTTTCCCTTTCATTCTAGACTGCTTTTATACTCCATATTGGTTTGACGTGCTTTTCCATAAAGATTCACATAGTGGCCTTATTCACCATTAGCTGATTTGCTGCAGCTGAAACCATTTCTTAGGGGTTTTTTTTCTTATCCAGGGTAACCAAGAAAATAAATAAATAAATACACCTGTGTGAGGTATGAATTTCGCTTTGAACCATTTTAGTCTCATTTCATTATGACACTGTCCTGGAATACTCTCTTCTTGCTAGCTGTTACTTCTACTAGAAGAGTTTCATATAAATGTACCATGAAGTGTATGTTGCCTTATCTAGCATTCCACAGAGATAGGGCTTTTCAACAAACCATTCATTTGTCGTTAAGGTGGTATTAGCGAGGTATTTGAAACAACTTATTAATCTTACCTGTTTCCCAAAGCAGGAAAATAAAAGGAGATCATCATGCTTGTATCTTCTGTTTGTCCATAGGCAGCTTAACTATTTTTTTCAAAATGAGTCGTCTTTTAGGAGGTTAGAGCTGCTGTTTTGTAGTTAATGGCAAACAGGCGCAGGTAGGAAAAAAGACTCAGAATGATGAGAGAATTATTTTTTTACTACCAGAACTTTAACAAGTTGCTACAAAGGGTGGTGAACACTCAGTTCACGAGCTCAACTACACCCCCCCTTTTTTTTTGCCTAGAATATATGTAAGATTGCCTCTTAGCAGTAGATGTCCACATTTGCTTGATGCTACAGACTGGAGTGGCAGATGCAGAGCAAGACAGGCTTCACTGCAACGGGCCTCATTGGGATGCTCCAGTATCATTTCACTTTCCAAGGGTCCAAGAAGGTACTACTGGGTATAATGCTTGTACGTTTTGAACATTTATTATTTTGTTAGTACTGAATATGTTTAGTTAATTGACTGGAAATATTAAGCAGCTACGCCCCCCCCCCCCCCAAAGGATGTCCAGGGAAAAAACTCATAAGCAATAATGGTGGATAAATTGTAGGGAAAAAAACATTATTATAAGCATATCAAAAGGAAATGTGATGTTTGTCTTACCCAATATCAAGCAGTGCTGTGAAATGTTGTGCTGGCAAAGGAACTGCTGTACATAAGATCCCCGGTATGTTTTGTACTAAATCCTGAAACGCATTCCTGTTGAAGATCTACTGTTTAGGTAAACATTCTTTATAAAGTTTGAGAGAAGTCAAGTTTGTTACTACGAAAATAAATCTTTGGCTTTACTGGCTGAGTCATTTTTTTGGAATTGGTTCTTCTGTGGTTACCTATTCTTTATAAAGTTTGCATTTGATATATGGCTGAGCTTATTGTGCATCAACTAAGCTCTCTGTAGAAAAGAAAAAAAAAATAATTAAATACATTCTGTTAATTGAACTTCAGATATAGATATGCAAACATGACTATGTTAAAAATGTATAGATCCAGATCATGGAAAGATGGTTTTCATTACAAAACTGTAATAGAATTAGAGGGGCACTTGCTAATGATTTACAGTTTCTCATTATTAAAAGTATAGTAGAAGCAAAACCATTATTTCTGTGGTAGTCATTGCCATCAGACATTTTTTTCATTGACAAAATTACATGATGTCCTTCTTTGTCATTTTCATAGTATCTTATGTCGAAGGTGTAAGGTACCTAAGTGACATACAAGTGTAATCCTCAGAAGTACTTTACAGCCAGTCTGAACACTGCTTTTGAATTTCGCCTGCAAGTCGTTCATTGCATTGCTTCAGTTACTAAGCCTTTAAAAAGATAAGTACCCCACTGGGGTCTCTTCCTTCCTTTGGTTGTATTACCTTTTTCATGTCATCCAGAAATGGAAAATGCAAATGTAGGAGGCAGACTACCCATAAAGATAGACACAAGAAGCACCATTTTTGTCTAGGTGTTACCTGTGGCCATACTCAGTGATATTTGTCAGGCGTTTGTACTGAAGACCCTGCATAGCCATCTGTCTTCCCATTCCATATATTTAGCGAACCAATGTATGAACTTATTAGCGCATGGGACCGTGGCTTCTGAATCTGCCCATCTCAGCATTCAACTGCCAAAATGCATATTGAGACTTTTGCTGTCCATCCTCTTCTGGACATCTCCTTCAGGTTGGATAAAGAACCTGAGGACTTCCCTATTCCAACACTAGCCTTCTTTGTTGTTACCCTGTTGGAGGCCAACACGGGCCACCTACCAGCACATCCACTTAGGCTATACCTGAGCCTGCTGCATATGAGGAGGGGGAACCACATCTGATTGTCTGAGGGAGCCTAGGTGGATTCTCCAAATTCTTGTTAGGATAGATGTTCCTAGTTCCTTTATTGAAGTCAGGCAGGGGTCTGCCCCCCCCCCAATTTTTCGGGCTAATGTTCCTTTAAAAAAGAAACAAAAAAACAGGTGGCTAAGGACCCACACCAAGAATGGTAAGACATCAGTCAGAGTCTTTTCAAAGCTCTTGTGGCTTTGAAGCCTCCTTGGGGAATGTGTCTATTCCTTTCTCTCTTCCCTGGTTTCATTCTAAATACCCTTGGGATTCTGATTCCTCAGAAAAATATGTATAATTGGATTCTAGAGAAGAGTCCTTGGAATATTCTTCCCAGATCCATTCTCCTCTTGCCCTTGGGTGTGAGGAAGAGTATTCCCCTTTCCCCCATTTCCCATACTGAGGAATTATCTTCTGGGGACACTGTTTGCATGATGGACCATTTTAAATGGAGCTATTCCCAAATTTCTAATATCCAGAAGAGGTACTATGACTTCTTGCAGATTAACTCACCCTGACCTTCTGCAGTTCCCTCTGGTGTTGGATGCCCACTTAGACACTTTTTCCTCTGCTTCCCAGCCTCCTTACTCTCAGTATCCTGCTCAAAAAAGCTGACAGGTTCTGTAAAATGCCGGAGGGTCAAAAGTTTTAATATAAAGGCCCTTTTTCTAACCCTGCAATGATTTCTTTGGTTACTGAGAAGTTTTCTAAGTTACAGTCCTCGTCCAACTTTTGCACTCTGACAACTACAGTAGGGATATTGACAGGTATGTGGAAAAAGTTTATACATCTGCCACATTTGGCTTTGAGGGCCAAAAACTACCACATGCATATGACAAGGTATGTGGTGGTTTTCCTTTCTAAACTTGGGGGTGTTTGGTCCAATATGCCTGATTCAGAAGCTAAGTCTTCTGCCATTTCCATTTTGAATGCTGCTTCCCAGGTAACTCATCACTGTTTCAAATGTAGTTATGATGTTGCTGGATGCCTCTTGTAGGGCAGCTGCATCAGGGTCTGTTATGAGGAGGTATTCTTGGTTAAGGTTACAATCACTCCCTGAAAACATTAAGGCAGATTACTGGATTCTCCCTTAGACTGTCAGAATCTGTTTGGCTTTCAGGATAAGGCAGGACCTTAAACAGATCTTCATTTCTCCCATTCCTAAATTTCTGAGGAATTACCCATCTAAATCTCCCTTTGTGAATAAGCAGCAAAGACAGCCTCCCTGAGGTAAGATATCTTCCAAGAGGGATTTTCCATGATAAGCCTTCTCAGGGAACTAAGGGTCAAAATCTTTCTTTTCTCTGACAAATCTGCCTCTGTTTGACATTCAACCACATCTGCCTTTAGGCAAGATTGCTGTTGCCTTCAGAGTGACTCTATGTTTTCCAGTTTGGCAACAAATCACCAGAGTCCTAGATGCTATCCATCATTCAAAAAGGTTATTTCATTGTTTAGAAGTCTCTTTCTCCCTTCTCTGGCATTCCCCCTGCCTCCACCTTGATAAAGTCCATACCATTCAACCTGTTCCACTTCCACCCTCTCAAGTGGAGCTAAGGGTTTTATTCCAGAATGTTCTTGGTTCCCAGGAAAGAGAATTCTTGGAGGCCCATTCTGGATCTGTCCTTTCTCAACACACTTCTAAAAGTTCCTTCTTTCAAAATGTTGTCTTTCCCGTCTCTGTCTCCTCTGTTGCTTCCTTGGGCCCCTTCCTGGTGTATCTATATGTGAATGATGCCTAGCTTCCCATCCCTATAAACCATTTTCATAAAATGTTTATGCTTCTCTGTTTTCTTCTCAAGTTGTAAGTTTTCTGCGTTGCCTTTTTGTCTTTCTGCACTTCAGGAGTTTTTACCAAATGTCTGACTGCAGTGATAGCTTTCTGCAGACTTCAGAGGAGTTCTTATCTTGGCTTATTTGGATGACCTTCTGATTCATGCCCCCCCGGTCAGCAACATCTTCTTCAAGATTTAGAATATACCATGCTTTTGCTACACAATGTGGGGTTCATTTTAAATCTCAAAAAAAAAAAAATCTGTTTTGACTCATTATCAGGATTTAGACCTTGCCAATGCTGGCTTTGCTTCCTCCTCCTAAGGTTGTTCCCTTAACAGTTTATTTCTAGTCTCCTCTTCCTCTTCAAGTGATGCCTACAAAAGAATTTTTTGAGCTCTCTGGTTCATGGCATCCACCATTCCTATGGTCCCTATTGCCAGACCTCACATGAAGTTTTACTGATATCTAAACTTTCTCATCCCTCTCTTGCCTTAACTTACCTGTCAAACTTCAGTTCCTCTGCTGAATTCATCAGATTTCTCTTAATCCTGGCCTACCTTTCCAGGTTCTTCTCCTTACTCAGGACCTGTATACAGGTAAGAGTTCAGTGATTTTGGTCTTCCAAACAACTGGTTGATCGTATCACCATCAAAGAGTTGACAGCTGTGATTTTGGCTGTTCATGCTCTGTACTCCCTTTAGGTCTAAGCTCCTTTTATGATTTTGACAGATACCACAATTATGTGGTATGAGGGAGCACAAAAATCTTACTTTCTTTGCAGGCTGACTCTGGATGCTTGGTAGTTTGTATTTCACTGTCAACTGACCCTTCAGGCAGTCTACATTCCTTCAGAACACAATGTAGCAGTGGACAGTCTGAGAAGACCCTCACAAATGGATGCTCCACAGTGGGGTATTCCTGGATATTGTACATCATTGGAGTACTCTTTCAGTAGGTTTGTTTTTGCCTCTCCTCTGAACAGGCAACTTCCTAGGTTTTGTTCGAGTGCCACATTCTCGGACTTAGAAGGTGGATGCCCTGTCTGCTTCCTGGAAGGAGATATTAATATATACATGCCCTGCCTCTTCCTCTGTTACCAAGAGTCTTGCACAAAAGTATGTGGAACAGGCCCAGAATCTTTTTGGTGACTCTCTTTTGGCCCAGACAGTACTGGTTCCCCCTTCTGTTTCATCTGGCCAGGATCAATCATCATAGGTTATCTCACCAGATGGATCCTCTCACACAGGATAAGCGATCTCTCATTCACCCTCATTTACTCGCCCTTCATTTGACTGGGTGATAGGGTTTTGATTACTTTTAGACACCACTTTTCTGAGGAGATGTTTTGGGTTTTGCAGGAGGCCAAGAAAGCCTACTATTAAAAAAAAACCTGTATGGCTAAACAGAAGAGATTGGTGTCACAAATATGAACTGGATCCTTTTTTCTCTTGATATTTACTGTTCTTTCTTTGTGTGCGCTACTAAATTCTGACCTGGTGTACTAATCTGTAAAAACTCATTTGTCAGCCATCTCTCCTCGCCTGCCATTGAATCTTTATTTTTGTTCGGTTTGAAATCAAAACAATTTCTGAAAAGCATCCTTCATATTACCCATCCAATAAAGCTTATTCCTCTTCCTTAAGACCTAATTTTGACTTGAAAAATTGACTGAACCACCTTTTGGGCATGCAGTTTCTTTTTTACAGCTCTGTAATTGGAAAACTATTCTGTTAATGGCTCTTCTGCTAAGAGGATTTCTGAACTTCAGGCACGCAGGCAGTTCTGCCTTTTTCAGTTTTTCACAGAGTAGAGTTTCTCTTCCTATTGATCCTTCTTGTATGACCAAGGTAGTTAATGATTTCTTTTTAAGTTAGACCATTCAACTTTCTTCTTTTTTCCCTTCTCCACAGAATGATAGTGAGGGGATTCTTCATATCTTGGCTCTCCATAGACAGATTGGATATTACCTGGAAAAGACTAAGGATACAAGGAAATCTGAGTAATGTTTTGTTTCTTTCCATTCCAATAAATTAGCTGTATCTAATCAAACCATTTCCTCTTGGATTTCCAAGGCCATTTCGTTTTACTGTTCTTTTCATGGTAAGCAGATGTCATCTTTTTCTTCTGTCTGTACTCATTCTACAAGGGCAGTAGCCTCCTCCTGCTTTTTTCAAGGATCTAGATAATAGATCAATTTTGGAAGCTCCTACTTGGTCTTCTGTAAACACTTTTACTGAACAGTACAAGTTGGATGTGATTTCTAGGGCCAGAGCTGATTTTGCCAGGGCCATCCTGCATGGTTTATTGGAGGGCTCCTCAAAGGCTTCCTCCTCCTATCTTGTCTAGTAGCTTTTGTACTCTCCATTTAGTAAGGTATGTTACGGCTTTCCCTCCTTCTCCCTGTTTTCTTATGTTTCTTCTTCCCTTTCTGGATGCAAATGCACTTGCTTTTCCTCATGGGTTGCTCTGGTTCTCCTGGGGCAATTCAGTTCTCAGAATTATGTGCTCATAAGTCAGTTATGTACACTTACCCATGAGACGTAGGGCATATATCTGACAAACAGTGCCTGGAAGGAGCTAAGGCTTTTTTATGCTGGTCAGATATTCAGCTGTCTTCAGCAGGATGAATGTTGCAGTAATGAGAAGTAGAACATCTACTGTTAATAGCAAAGACAACCCATTTCCAAATGTGGTTTACTTACTTAGTATGCTGATATCTAAGTGTAGTCACCTCAGTGAGAATGACTGTGACTGATGACTTGTAGGGCCTGTAGAAGAATGCTCTTGGCCGGAGTAATGCAAGCCTCTCTGAATTTAAGTGCCTCCTCATATGCATTACCATTGACTTTGAGCTCAGTTGTCTGCTGTGTAGCCCTTTCGTGTTCTCTTATTTTAGATGACTACCTTGCATTCAGTGGGTCTGTTTTTGTGTAGGTGGTCTTAAAGAGAATCTGTAACGAGATTTATGCATAATCTGTTTTTAAAGTTACAGTGATTTAATCATTATTTATTGTCGCTTTCTGCATAAACTGTGGTTCCAAAGGTATATTGTTGAAGAGTCATTTTTCATTAATTGTGCTGTTATATTTTGTGGGGCTTGCACTTTGTAGTGACCTTTTTTAAGTAATTTACTTAACCATTGTCATGTAACATCTACCTATGTGTTTTAAAGCAGCACTGTACTATTTTAAAATTTGTTTATAAAAATGATTTATTTTTATTAAAGACTCAGTGTATGTCTAAAAGCATATGGAGAAAAGTGAGCTTAAATCTCAGTCATACGATTTGTTTATTGCAAATTTAGCCAAAAATAAGGTTTTTAAGTATGTGTGTATTTACATGCATATGGTATACAAGGGTGTGCAATGATGTTCATTACAGTGCTTAGTAGTATTACCCCAGACTATAATCTGACCTACATTGTGATTTTACTAATGGTGAATCTTTGAACTGATGTTTGCAGGTCATTGATTGGCTGTTCATATGGCTATAATGTGGGTTAATGCAGTATCTTTACTGAATGTCAGTAACACATGGCTTAATTTATCTTCATACGAATTTCATTCACATAACTTACAGCTGTATGCTTACATACATGAATGTGTGCATATAGCACTTTACCTAATGTAACACTTTATAATGCCACTGTTTGTCCCAGTAAACATTAGTCATGAAATAAATACTTTCTGATGGTCTAGTTCACCTTATGCAGTGAGTTCATTATATAGTAGGATTTTACATTATGGACAGACATATTGTAAGGAGTTGAGTAAAGGAAATTATTAAATCAGATTAAAAGTGTTCCGCAGATTCAAGATGGACATATGTTGTCTACCTAATTTGACTTCTCACTAATTGGTGTTTAACTTTAGGGTGGACCTTTGTTCCCGTCAGCTGCATTTGACAAATAGTGCGTGGAAGGAGCTAAGGCTTTGGTATACTGGCCAGATATTCAGCTGTCCTCAGCAGGATATCCCTTTAGTAAGGAATACTGCAGTAGTGAGAAGTAAAATATCTAGTGTTATGGTAGGATCTTATGAAACTGTTCTTTCTTTACAACAATATTATAAAAAAGATCTCTGGAAATGAAGTCACAAACGGCTTTTTAATAATAGTAGGGTGAAACTAGCAAACAAGGCACCCAGTCAGCATGATAAGCAAAGTATATCAAACTATGTATATTTTTAGTGGTTGTTGATCACCTTGCAAGTTCATTTCCTTCCCTTCTGATGTTCTTGATAAAGCTTCATTCCTTCTTGAGGAAATACAAGCCTAAATTCCTGTTTCTGACTTTTCGTGTGAAGGTATGTAGATAGTACTTGTTTTATAACAAGACTACCAGCATTTCATCAGACGAGTCCATATTTATTTATTCAGTTATTTACCTGGTGGGTGAAAACCAAAATAATCAGTCAGTACCTGCAAACTAAGTATTGAAAAGTTCAAGAATAAAAATAGCTGCATACAAGTACAAACGTTAAATAAGAGATTATGAGGTAGTCCAAATGTACAGTGATTTAAATGCAAAACACAGACTAAATGTACTTAAAACTAGTGTTCATTTCTTCTTACCAGTCCTGCCAAAGAATAATAGATACTCCTGTATTTGTTGGCCAAGATGTCTGATGAAGAGAACTATAGGTATCATTTACATGTAACTTGGAAACTATTAAGTTAAGGTGCTTACATTAGGAATAGATTTTTATGACAAGGAAACTGCATTGCTTTGGCTTGTGGATGGGAATTATTTATTTGCCAAGTTGAAATTGCAAGGAGAACTCAAAGGAATGCATTGTTGAAAGCTTGGAAACTGAAAAACATGGGATAGAGTTGAACAGAAGTTAATGAAATGAGTATGACTCTATAAAGGAGGGCATGCATTAAGGGTTTCAGTGGAGTATTGGTATCTGCAGTCATTTAGCTGTGGAGCAGGTTAAGCAAGAGTGCTTTCTTGATGGACCAAGCAAAATAAACCTCTAAACTGTAGTTGTAAGAATTGACAGCCTTCCTAACTAATAGCCAGAGGAGGCTGCTGTAAAAGGTCAACTAGATTATGTTGTAGTCATTGTAGTCATAACAACACTCCTGCTGCAGGGGTGAAGTGAACATTTGAGGTAAGGCGGTTACAAATGTGATATATGCTTTAAGCTGTGAAGTTTTTTGTCTGCTTATTCGGATAAGTAACGAGTAAGAGGATGAGATAAATCCATAGTCGTACATATTTGAATTTGTCCACTGAATACTGGGGTGGCAATAGTACTGGCCAGGCTGAAGGTGTCAAGCTCAGTTCAGCTCATATGCCAAATAGTATGGCCCTACATTAAAAAAGGTTGACTATTAGACATTTAAGGAAAGATCACAAGCAGACTGTGTAGGGTTACAACCATTTTAAGACAGAGTAGGTGGGGTCTTTAACATCTGTAAGAAAAGTGAAGTTATCTGTGTAGTGTGTCCAGCCTAGATCCATGCAGAGTGATAGATCCCTGAAGTACATGAGAAAGAAGGAAGGAGAAACTGGAGAGTAAGGACCTCTTCTCACATTGAATGTACAGAGAGACATATCAAAGGAAAGTCAGTGTTTGTCAGAAAAAAAGTCATAGGTTTTTAGTTTAGAGGGAGGGAGTGAATTGTACTCAAAAGATTTGAAGATAGTTGCAGATGCAGTTCCAAAAGCTAGCCATTTCCACAGATTACTGAATTCCTTTTGCTTAGTGTAAAATCATGCTTATCATAAAAGATGCCAAATTTAGTGATATAATCTTTTATATGAGAAGAAATATCAGACTTGAATATTTCAGGCAGGAGGAATAAAGCAGAAAATTATGTTGATTGCATTTGGCAAAAGAAGTTTACCAATCCTCGGCCATTACCAGTATTCAGGCTATTTGGCATACCTGCATATTGCTGGAGTACTTTATGAATTTCTGCCTTTATAATGACCAACAGGATAAAGCAGCATACCTTGCAGATTTCAGAAACTGCAAACTAACATAGAAAGTATTACTGTTTTTAATGACAGTGAATTAATTATGCAGCTCTTGAGGGGTATGTTAGCAACAGCTTCGTTAAGGAGAATTGTTATGTGATTACTTCTCCATTTCAGGACATTAAAACAAAAGCCTGGGCTGTCCTTTTACAATGGCTTTTGTGTGAGAACATGAGTTACACAAATAAAAATAAGGAGCCTAAAATGGCATTTTGAAAATTCTTCAGCATTAGTCACTCTTAACACCACACTGTTTCAAAATTCAGAGGATCTTTTTTTCACTGTTTTCTTCCAGAAATGTGGTGCTTTTGTATTGAAAAAGAGCTTCCAGGATTGAAGATATAGGCATCTAAATGGAACACTGTGCAAGCACATCTCAGGTGGGCTAGCATGCCTGATCGTTTTGTACCAGCATTGTTAAAATGTGGGCAGGATTTCCCCCCTTATCCATCATTATCATGTCATTGTTGTAGATGGTGGAGTGCAAGGTTCTAGTCTCGTGCATCCTTTAACTTGCTTTGCATGGGTGCATTTATTGCTTTAAAGGCTGGTCTGTAAAAAAAAAAAAAAAAAACATGAAGTTTATAATACTAGGTCTGACCATTATCCTGTTGTTTAGAATAAAGATCTGCGATTTTAACACATCAGACACTGAGTTATAGCTAATCGCTATTAGTACAGTTTCATAATCAATGTGGGGATGTTTACAGCCTCTTGTCTATCCTGACGAATTTCCCCAAAGTACAGGATATATCAGCTTTTCTTTACTTGGGTAACCATATTTGGTGTGCTTCCCTCTTCATTGATCTGCTATAATTCTTTGGTCATTATAATCAGAGAAAGTGTCTTCAGGTGGCTCATTTCCTTAACCTTGGAGAAATGTAATATGTAGTAGAGAAGTCCTATGACTGTTATGACATTATCTCTAGCCCTTTTCTCTTTGGATTTGCAAAAGCCAACAAATGGCCCTATTGTACTTTAGTTCAGGACACAAGTGTATAGATTGGACGGGGTAGTTTTGACTACCCCGCCCCCTCATTGTGCATGTCACAAACGCTAAGACATAATGAGTAGTGCTGTTTGGGCTTCTTTTGCACAGAGTGCCTGTCTTGCGTATTTAGAAGTGTGAAGTTGCATTGAGAGATGCATCCTGCAGAGTTCAGAGAGAAATTACTAATCACTGTCCATACAGATCCCTCAGCTTGGTTACAGCTATATTGGGCAGTAAAAAAACAGACATATGGATTGCCCATACAGTTCTCAGAGCTCACAGGAGTTTACATTTTTTTCTTTATCATGAACACATCTTTATTGGTATCACAGTATACAAGATCTAGATTATAGGTCAAAAACATATCACAGTAACACAGTCTGGTACATTTTGTATGAATGGAATCACCTACGTCTCTAATGGACAGAGGTAACCTATAAATGGTTCATCTCCCAGGCCCATGCTTACACTTATCAAGGGTATCAGAACTTGTCAGAGATTTGGGATGGATGGCTAGTCTTAAAAAGGCTCTTGTGGTTGTTAGCATAGTAAACACCTATGAACCTATAATATTAACATTAAAAAAGAAAAAAAAAACTTTTATAAAATAAAAATATAGTATTCCAGTGCATACTGGTTACTTAGTTTTTATCTCTCCATCTCTCTTCCGCAGATATGCAAGATCATCTTAACCTCTTGAGAGGAGCCTTTCAAATATTTTAATAATTATCTTTCCCTACTACATGTATGGTCAATCTCCTAGTTTGGAATATTATTACCTCCTTCCATTTGGGCTGATAGTTCCTATCTTGACATCAGGCATATAAGGTTATTGTTAAGGTCTTGTTATAATGCTGGAGGTCAGGAACCACCTTTCCTTCTAATTTTGGATGCAGTAAATTCAACCCTTGGCCTCATACTTTGCCATATGAATAGCTTCATCTTTCTTTCCAATATATGTATTTTCTTGTCTTCCATTGGTTCCCAAATTCTCATCCTAGGTGTAAAACGAACTAGGACCTCTAGTATCAATGTCTAAGTTACGGGTCTTCTATTTTTAAAGGTCTTGCTGAACTTTGTTCCTAATTCTATTGTAATTTTTATTTCTAGCTTTGTCCACACTCCTTGCCAACCATAATCCTAGGTGTTTTAGATCCTCATGCTTCCACAGATTAAGGTATTGTGGAATTAAGTCTCATGCATTCCTTAAGTTACTGTCCAGAGCCTGAGTCTTTCCAATATTTACATTATACCCTGATAAGCAGCTGAAAGGGATATATTTGGCAAACAGAGGATGTTTTAAGTTTATATTCCCCCATAAGCAACCCTGAACCATGGAGACCCAAATCTTTTCTGCTCTCAGTTCAAGGTATAGGGTAAACAGGACTGGGGAGAGTGGGCAACCCTGTGTTTTACCCTTTGTTACAAGAAGCTCTTCCTGGAGGCCTCTTGTCACTTTTACCTGTGCCACTGATCCCCTATTAAATCTTCTTTAACAATGTAATAACTGCCACATGACGGTGGATTCTATCCAAAACTTTAAAAAGGTATCGCCATTCCACCTGAACAAGTACTTTTCAGCATAGACCCTCTGTCTTGGCTTTATGCAAAATCTGGAGCATACTTAAATTATCCACACATCATCTACCCTCAGTAAACCCCATAAATCAAGGGAAATTAACTGTTGCATTACTTTGACAACTGTCTGAGCTAATATGGACATGAGTAATTTATAATCATAATTAAAAACTGAAATGGGGTGCTAGAAACTGGCAGAATATATTTCCCCATCATTATATACTGGGGTATAACTACCTTTTTTCAAGACACTGGGACTGTTTCTTTTGTCATAACCTGGTTGAAAATCTTACTTCAGATTTTGACCATTCTCTCTTTTATAAAATTGTGTGCTTCTATTAGCAGGCTGTCTGTTAGTGGAGATTTTTCTGCTTATTGTTTTCTAATTAATGCCATTATTGCTTCGTCTGATATTGCCCCTCCCAGGTCTTCAGATTCCTGGTTTGATTAATCATTGGAATTCTAAATGGTCCAAGTAATGTTGGACTTTGCCTACTGTATCATATCAGCTTTGTTCAGAGTAATCTAGATTCCTATAGTCTATATATTTATTTCAAGCACCCGTATAACCCTGGAACTTGTGTTGATGTCTTGTAGGCTATAAACTGTCCTATTTTGATCCTGCTGTCTTAGTCATTTGGCTAATACCTGTAGGGCTTTGGGGGTATTAGTACAGTATATCCCCTGAATTACATTTCTCCTTATAAGTAGCCTGTTGCAGTCTAGCTGTTGAACTTATCTTAATTCCTGTAGCTTCAACTGTTAATCATCTGATGTACTCTTACCTTTCAGTTGCAGCTGTGTGATTTGCTATTTATTATATTTTTCACACCCTTTCTCAAATAGTAGCCTGCCTCCCTCTCTCTGTCTCATGTTTATTTCACCCTCTCTCTCATTTACAATTCTCCCATTCCTCAGTCCTAGTTTCCCCATATTATCTGACTACCTTTCAACTATTTCCTTTAACATGACTTAGAACTTCTCATCCTACAGTTTGAGCAAGAAATCTCCAATGTTTTTCCAACTGGAGTTCACGCTGAGGCTCTAACATGATATGCAATGATGCATGGTCTAAGAGAGTTATGGGGCTGACCTCTTATTTGTTAGTTCCAAATGAGTGTTTGAGATACATCCCCTGTCCATCAGAGAAACATATATTGTATCTATTACAGTAATACAGGAAATATTGCTGCTCTTTATCTTCACCTTTCTTTGGGCATATATCTACTAGGCCCAGTAGCTTAAGCAGATCTTGTGTGAGTCTTTCCCCCTTGCTCACGTACTTGTGAATATTAAGTGGCATTTCACAGAAGCGTCTCTGGTTGAATTATACATATTTCAAATGTCCTGACCTTCTGAGTTAGTCCTGCTCAAAAGGGTGATTGATAGCTGCAGTCTTAATATGCTGCAGATGGATTACTTGATGAAAATTACAGCAAATTACCCCTGGTATCATATAAAAATGCAATGTCACATGGTGAAAATGATAGGAAGTTTCTTCAGGTAACATGTAAAATACAGGAAATGGCTGTGGCATGTACATTTAGTTCCAAATGCATTTGTTCTGGTGGATAAAACAAAGTGATTTACCTGGAAAGAGTATTTCAGTGGTTTGATTTATATGTGATCACCTATTTATAACAACATGGTTGGAACGTTTCCATGTCAGTGCCGTAAGGCTTGTAGATTCATTAATAAGAGGTCCAAAATTGTTCATCCAATAACAGGGAAGGAATATATTTTTAGAGTTAGGGCTACTTGTTAACAACTAACATTGTGTATTTAGCTATCTGTGACAGCTGTCCCTCATTTTATGTAGGGAAGATGAACTGTAGATTCAAAGATAGGATCTTAAGACATCTGTCAGCGGTTAGATTAAAAGACAAGAGAAATGCACTTTCCTTACATATAGAGAAGAATTTAGGACATCAGTTTTCTTTTTTAGTGCGACAACAGGTTAATGGGGATGGTAGAAAAGGTAATTTAACAGGTTATACTGAATATTGTGAGATTAGATGGATTATTGAGTTGGGTGCCAATAGGCACCCAGGTCTAAATGCAATGGTGCCTTTAAAATCTGTTTTGAGTAGGTGTAGACCATATATTCAAAATGATTAAATGTTAAGTTGTCAATCTCGCCTTCATTCTTGCTTGATGGGTTCGGAGCCGATCCTCGGCTCCGACTCGGCACTTGCTAAGCTCGAGAGTCACTTTTACCAGCTCGAGGCAGCCCCATATCCCATGATGCAAGGCGGTAAGTACCCAGATCTCGTTTGCCGCTTCGCTGATGAGGTCCTCCTTTTACCAGCTCCTGGTAAGTGATTTGCTACTTTGCTATTTTAGCCCCTTTTAACAAAAAAAACCTTAATTGTTAGTTTTATATCAGTTTTAAACCTTTTCTGACAGAAAATTCTCTGTCTCTTCTTATTTTTTTTAGTCAGACTTTCACCCAACCCATCCCCCCCCCGTTAGGGTGTGTGTGTGTGTTTACTAGTTATACCTTTTGGTATATTTAAGTTAATTTCTTTGACTGGTGTGTGTGTCTGTGTGTTTTTTACACCATGTCTAAAGAAAGGGTCTCAGGCTTTAAGAAGTGTGACTTGTTCTGTCAGAAAATGTCTCTGACAGACGGTCACACTTCTTGCCTGTACTGTCTGGGGCCTCTTCACCTGCAGGACTCCTGTGCTATATGTCATTCTTTCAGCCAGAGAGTCCTGCAGGAAAGAAGAAATAAGCTGATTTTGAGGGGCCTTCTTAAGCCGGAGGGCTCTCCGGCTAAGTCGGCTCCATCCAAGACTTCTAAGTCTTCCAAGGCCCAGGCTTCTGTGTCCAAGCCTGCGGCCTCGGCTCCGACTCATTCAGAGTCGAGATCGCTCCGCTGGAGCCGATTCTGGTTAACTAAACCTTCGGCACCGATGGCTATCGGTGCCGATTCTGGTTCGACCACTTCAGTGTCGGCTCCGATCGGTTCCGACCACCATGTGGCTCAGGCATCGGTGTCGGCTCCGATCGGCTCCGACACCGTTACTTTTGTGGCTGTATCGGCTCCGGCTGGAGCCGATGCATCGAAGCTACCTGTCGGCTCCGATAAGTTGTCGGCTCCGACAGGTTCAATAGTTTCATCGGTTCCGATGGCTGCTCCGAGGAAGAGGTCTAGGTCTCCTTCCTTGGAGCCGATACTTTCGGCTCTGGCTTCACCTCTCCTCTCGGAACGGAGCCATCGGAGCCGATCTTCAAGGTCATCCAGGCTTTCTGACCATGATTTAGAGAGAGTGGTCAGTAGATTACTTAAGTCACAGGCACTGGCCCAAATGTTACATAGCCCGTCTCAACAGACGGCTATTGGTCCACACCCCATTGCAGTTCCTCCTTCAACTCTACCCCAGAGCTTGGAGTTGGAGTCTTCGGGAATGGTTACTGCTACGGCTGAGGGACAGATACCCCCTTCTGTTCCTTCAGCCTCTACTCTTATCTCCTCTTCGAGACCTTCCTTAGAGGGATTCGGTGGCCGGGCTTCCATGGTCTCCTCCGAGGGGGTGAGTGGCATCGGACCCTTGTCCAAACCCGCTCTTCCCCTTGGAGCCTCGGCCTTGGTGAGCTCTGCTCCGACATCTGCCTCGGAGACTTCCTTTCGGTGGTCCCTGGAGTTCCTAGCTCTTCGGAACGGGTTCTCTCGGACCTTCCTGGGAGGGGAGCATTCGAGGTGATGGAGTGTGCTGGCCACGGGTATCAGCCAGCAGTCTGTTCCCTTAGCTCCTCCCTCTATAGTGCCTGTTGACATCTCTGCCACTTCTCTTGCTACAGGACCCAGAGATCCTCCGCCTCAGGTTTCCCCATTGGGAATATCCCCCTCTTCCGAGGATTCTCCTGATGTTTCGGGTGATCCTCCTAGGAAGAGGACCTGTAAGAGGAAACATGTAGACTCCCCCGAGTCTATCACTTCAGATACTGACTTAGATGAGTCAGAGGGATCCCCAAGATCCCCCTCTGAGGATGTCTCCTTCTCAGACATCCTAGAACTCCTTAGACAGAGGGGAAACTGGCCCACTAATAATCCCTCTGAGGATGAGTCAGTATACCTAGAGGCGTTTGGATCTCGGCCCTCCACCTCCTGGGTGTCTCTGCCTTTCGACCCCCTTATGCAGGTTATTGCCTGAAAGGCATGGGCTGCTCCTGACTCTGTAGAGCCAGTCCCTAGGAGGCCTTCAAAATTTATTACTGCCCCTTGTGATAAGCAATTCCTCACTAAGGGTGTCCCCGCTGATGCCATGGTGGTGGCTGCTGCCACCAAGAAGGAACTTGCAGATCCTTCCGTACCCGTCCATCCTCCTAATAAGGACTCTAGGACCATGGATAGGTACGGTAAGCGGATGTTTTCCTCAGCGACCTTTGCTATGCGTTCGCTGAATTACCTATGTCACTTCACCAGACTCCAAAGGGATATCCTTAAGGAGCTAGGTGATGTTGTACAGGATCCTACAGCTGCAGGGGCTCAGGAAAAATTGCTTCGCAGCTAGGAACCCTTAATTCCATTGCAAACTCCTCCATGCGGCTAATATCATATGCTGCTGATGGAGAGTAGGGCCGCAGGTACAGGTGTGGCTCTTAGACGCCAAGCCTGGATGCGGCTATGTGACTTTGCAGATCCTTTAAGGCGTCCTTCACAAATTCTCCCTTTGATGGGTCAGCTTTGTTTGGCCCTCAAGTGAAGGAAACTTTTACCAGGTGTGAGCAGGACGGCAAGACTCTTTCTGCCGTAGGAGTCCGTTTTCCACCCCTTCTAGACCTTACCCCAAAGGACAGAAAGGTGGCAAAATGTGGTTCATAAATCCCAAGGAGTCACGCCGGATTCACGTGGTCAGTTTACCCCTAGAGGCAGAGGGGTAACAACAACAGACGCCGCTCTAGAGGCAGAGGGGTCCAAAAATCAGGGAAACAGAGAGCCTCTCTCTGACAAGCCCTTTCAGCATCCCTGAGATGTTGCCCGGCTGTCCCTCCTTGGAGGCAGTCGGGGGAAGATTATCACTGTACCCAGAAGCCTGGCACTCCCTCACTCAAGACAGATGGGTACAGTCGATCATATCCAAGGGTTACATAATTCCTTTCGAGGAAAGTCCTTTCTACCCCTCAAATTCCCTTCCAGATGTACCACCCGGTCTAAGAAATTGCAGAGTTAGAAGTCTCAAAACTACTGCAAAAGAGCCATTCAGCCAGTTACAACAGACCATTCAGAACCGGAATCTACTCAAGGTTCTTTTTGGTCCCCAAAAAGACGGGAGACTGGAGACCAATATTGGATCTCAGCAGACTCAACAAGTCTGTGAGGAAGACAAGATTCCGAATGGTCACTCTTCAGTCAATTCTGCCCTTCTTACAGAAGGACAACTGGATGTGCTCAATAGATCTTCAGGATGCGTGCTATCACATCAAAATTCACAGACGCTCCAGGAGATTTCTCCGCCTTCGGCTGGGGTCCAGTCATTTCCAGTTCAGAGCCCTGCCCTTTGGTCTCACTACAGCCCCCAGAGTGTTCACCAAATGCATGGCAGTGGTCACGGCTCACCTGAGACGTCAAGGATTCCAGGTGTTTCCGTATCTCGACGACTGGCTCCTTTCAGCCACCACCAGGCATCAGCTTATTCAAGCCAGGGATTACACAATAAAGCTTTGTACTCTTTTGGGCATCTCGATCAACTTGAAAAGTCATCCTTATCGCCCTGCCAGTCTATTACTTTCATAGGCAAACTTAAACACTGTTCGGATGTCAGCTACCCTTACAGATCAAAGAGTTTCAGACATTCAAAGTCATGTCAGGATCATTCTAGCCAACAAGAAAGTACAGGCCAGAATGGTTCTAAAGGTATTAGGCCTCATGGCTGCGGCCAGTACTCTTCTTCCCCTGGCTCGCTTCTACATGCGCCTTCTTCAGTGGATGCTGTTCACACAGTGGTCGTACTAACAACTTCCAATGCGTCACCAGATTCTGGTGACACAGACTTGCAAAGATCATCTTGCTTGGTGGATCACATCTCCCCAGGTTCACCAAGGCAAACACTTTGTACCCCCATCCCCGGTAGCCACTGTCACCACGGATGCCTCCCTGATCGGGTGGGGTGGTCATTATCAGGGCAGGATGGTTCATGGGACGTGGCAGCCGTTCGAGTACCACCTGCACATAAATGTCCTGGAGATGAGAGCAGTGCTTTTAACGTTGCAAGCCCTCAACGACTTTCTTCCCGTAGGGACAATTGCAGTCCACACAGACAACATGTCTGTAGTTTGGTATATCAACAAACAGGGCGGAACCAAGTCCTACCCCTTGTGTCGAGAAGCGCTCAGACTATGGCAATGGGCAATCTCCTCTCATCGGTTTCTGGTAGCAACGCATATCCCTGGGAAAACCAACATTGTAGCGGACAGATTGAGCAGAGTTATTCTCATGCCTCACGAGTGGTCTCTCAAGCAATCTATAGCGGAAGAGATATTTCTGGAATGGGGTCGCCCATGTTGCGATCTTTTGCTACTCCCCAAAACAGCAAATGCCCAGACTTCTCTCTCTTCCCTCTTCCAGACCATCCCCCCAGAGACGCTCTGACCCAGGATTGGCCCCAGGGACTTCTTTATGCCTTTCCTCCATTTCCTCTGATCCCTCAAGTTATCCAGAAAGCAACCGTTTTGAGAGCCAAATTGATTCTCATTGCTCCTTACTGGCCTCGACAAGTTTGGTTCCCGTTCCTCCATCGTCACCTTTTGGTGCAGCCGTGGCATCTGGACCCAGTGCCAGATCTTCTGATTCACCAATCCGGTCAGCTGCACCGGTCTATCCCTTCTCTCAACCTCACAGCATGGTTGCTCCACTTCCTTCCTTAGCCAGGCTTCCTTTGATCTCTAACCCTGTTAGAGACATCATAGTAGCTTCTTTAAAATCCTCTACCAGGAGGATTTATGCAAGCAAATGGAAACGTTTCTCTTATTGGGCTAATGCCAAGAATATTGATCCTTTCACTGCCCCTGTTCAGGCAGTCCTGGACTTCTTAGCAGAGATTTTTCATGCGGGCTCCTCTTCTTCCACAGTCAGAGTTCAATTGGCTGCTATCTCGAACTTTCATGTCGGGATTGCAGATCACAATATTATGTCCCATAGGCTTTGTAGGGCCTTCTTGAAAGGAATTTTCCTGCTAAAGCCTCCAATCAGAATCCTCCTCCTCAATGGGATCTAAATTTAGTGCTGACATCCTTGATTCTTCCCCTTCGAGCCAGCTGTTTCTTGTTCCCTTAAATTTCTTTCTTGGAAAACTTTATTCCTAGTAGCTATCACATCGGCCAGGAGGGTGTCTGAACTTCATGCTCTATCGGTTCGACCCCCCTATTTGGTTTTTCACAAAGACAGAGTATCATTGAGAACTAATCCGACCTTTTTGCCTAAGGTCACCTCAAAGACCAATTTGAATCAATCCATTGATCTCCCTGTATTTTTCCCAAACTATTCAGACAGAGCCGAACAAAAACTACATTATCTTGATGTCCACCGCCAACTCAGATATTATTTGGACAGAACTAAAAAATTAGGAAATCTGATCAATTTTTGTTTCCTATGCGGATAACAAGAAAGGCCTTCCTGTCTCTAAAGTGACCTTGTCTAGATGGCTTTCTTCGGTCATCTCTGAAATTTATCTGCTCAGGGGAAAACAGCTGTGCTCAAAACCTAAAGCACATTCAACTAGGAGCTTAGCTACTTCTACAGCCTTTCAAGCTAGACTTCCTTTAGACACTATTTGTGCAGCGCCACTTGGGCCACTCCTCATACTTTTGTTTCCCATTACAAATTGGACTTGGCCTCCAGGGATAGAGCCAGTTTTGGCTCTACAGTCCTCAAGAGTCTGTTCCATTGAGCCACCCAGGATAGAGGTGCTAGGGGCGCGGTCCCATCAAGCAAGAATGAAGGCGAGATTGACAACTTAACATTAAGAAGTTATGTACCTACCATAACGTTCCATGTTAGTTGTCTTCTCTCGCCTTCTTTCTTGCGACCCTCCCTCCTTCCCCCGTGCCTGGACAGACCTTGTTTCTCTAAGGAGTTATTATGCTGAAGACCTTTCAGTCCTGGTGTTTTTTTACATCCTGTAAGCTTTCTTTCTTCCTTTGGGAAGTGTTTTATGCTTGGTGCTACTGCCCTTTGTCATCAAACGAGATCTGGGTACTTACCGCCTTGCATCATGGGATATGGGGCTGCCTCGAGCTGGTAAAAGTGACTCTCGAGCTTAGCAAGTGCCGAGTCGGAGCCGAGGATCGGCTCCGAACCCATCAAGCAAGAAAGAAGGCGAGAGAAGACAACTAACATGGAACGTTATGGTAGGTACATAACTTCTTATTTTAATTGATTTTAATTATTTCATTGATTCTGTACTGTGATTGGTGCAACTTTGTATAAATGTATCAAGAATTGGTGAATATTTTATGTCTGAAGAAGGGTTTTATACCTGAAAGCACTAACATCCTTGTGGTTAATTAAATATATACATTTTAGCCTGGTGGTCTGTGGATCATTTCTATCTGCTTTTTAAATTTATTTTGGAACACGGACCTTTACTGCCTTCCACTTTGGGTTCTTCTCCTTTATCTTCATTTTTGAGTGGGGGGCAGACGTAGCTCATCTAACTGGTAATATTGAATTGGACTATCGACCAGCTACTCCTGTAGCAACATCCTTTTGTGAAAGAATGAAACATCTAATTTCTTCACACAGTAATCCACTTCTAAGAACTGTCTTTTCAGCTAATACAAGTGCTTTGCCTGAAACTATGGAAGTGGGGAATAATGAGCTGTTTATAGAAATGGTTACCTCGCTGGAGAATGATTTATACCAACTTAAGCAGTTGCAATGGCAACGATTACATTTAGAAACCTGCCTGCATTTTCATGTGGTTCCGCGAGGTATGAGAGTTCTTTGTATGCCTATTTATGGGGATCGTTATCCAGAATTACTGGCGCAAAGGCAGGAGTTAAATCTTGAGACGAGCTCACAGTATATGCATCCCTTGTTAAACTTCTTCCTGCCTGAGGAACAGAAATTAGCTAAATCTGTTGAGTCTAAACAGTTGGAAATTGAAACCAAGTTTTCTAGTGATAACTGTGTGCTTAAAATGGATGCGCTATATTGTGCCATTAGTGCCTATGACACGAAACTACAACAGGTGAAAGCTAAGAAAATAGTGAGAGACTTCAATGATTTTCGGCATGGTAATATCTTTATGTGGCCGAGGAATTCCACTTCTGTTCCTCGGAGAACCACGAATACTACGACTATGAATGGGTCACGATTGGTTAGTTTACATAGTCCCTCGTCTTCCATTGGCCGATTGACGAGGAGTTCTTCCAATCGTTCAGGTGAACAGAGGGGAATGACCACACCGGTGACATCTACTGTGACTGAAATGCCCTTGGGATGAGTAACGATTGAGGTGAATAGAGTCTTAACATCAGAGAGGTCAGTAGCACAAGCTGACACTGTGGAATCTGTGAATAATGCAGGAGAGTTCTCGAGAGAGACCATAAGTAATAGCCTATTGTCACTGTTCGTAATGATGTGAATTTTCACCAGCGGATAAAGGTGAAGCTGCAGCAACTAGTGAGGGGCAGGAGAGAAGGAAAGATACTGTGGAACAAGGAGCATGGCCAAAGACCCTGTATTCACAGTTGGTTTTTCATCCGTTGCCAGTTCCTGTGAGGAAAAAGAAAGAAAAACGACTGGATATGCAGGGGGAAGACTCCATGAAGAGACCAAGCAGTCAAGAAAGAAAACGGAGAAAAATCTGAATATGACTGCAGGTACTGACAATTTGGTATTTAATTTATCTAGTGTTGAATTATCTGACACACAATTATGTGTGATAAGTAAAGGTCTTAATTTTGTTCCTGCTACAAAACACAATTATACAGATTTAATTATTGAATTGGAACAATTTGGTAGGAATTTATGATTAAAGAAAATGTTTGGAGAAAGGGAAATGAATGTCTCAATGGGTAATAGATTAAGGAAACAGAGTGTATTTATGCCCAATTATGACTCTACTGTGGACATTTTCATTAAGACTTGTGGAGATCAGTTACGTTCCTTAGCGGACTGTCATTCCAATCACTGTTTTTATAATTTTACACAGGAAGAAAAATCTTCTTTAAAAGCACTACAGGACAATCAAAATTTAGTTATACGACCGGTGGACAAGGGAGGGGCAGTTGTAATAATGGACTTTGCTTATTATAAAGATAAAATTGAATCTATGCTCTTTACTAATTCTACATATGATAAGATGTTAATTTGATTAATGATATAATTCTACATGTTAAAAATATTTTGTGAGCTAAGGCAATCTGATATCACGCAAGAAATCTTTGATTTTGCTTCTGTTGACTGTCCAGTTATACCTATCTTTAAGGCATTGCCTAAGATACATAAAGATGCACATGAACCCACCCTTTAGACCCATAGTCTAGGACAGGGTGTGGGTCACTGAGCACTGTTCTATATGGTTAGAATCCAAGTTGAAAAATGTTGTTGGTTGTATACCTAGAATATTGAAGGGTACTGCACATGTTTTTAACTAGCCTATACATTTTTGTAGATGGACATGATTTTGATACTCTATATCTAATGGTTACTTTGGATGTAAAGGACTTGTTCACTGTCATACCCAATGGGTATGGTATTAAAGCTAATGAAAAGTTACTATCTAGAGAAGAGTCTATTAGTGAACAAGAATTGACACAAATTAAATGTCTCTTAGAACTAGTATTATGGCATAATGTTTTCATGTTTAATGGACAGTATTTTTGGCAGAAATGGGGGGTGGCCATGGGTATCCCCTGTGCCAATTCTTACGCAAATTTAGTTCTTGTCTTATGGGAAGAAGAAATCATTTTCAATACATATAATCAGTGGTCACAATATGTGGCATTTTATATATGTTTAGTTGGCATTTTTATGTTGTGGACAGGAACTAAAGGGATGCTAACACAGTTTATTCATTATATTGAACAGTCGACTGATTTCTTGAGGTTTTCGGCCAGTTACTCATATACTAAGATAAAGTTCCTAGATATACTGTTAGACCAATGAGATGAGGGTCTGATTCATTCTAAAGTATATAGAAAACCCTGCTGGAAGAATGGCCTTTTAGACAAGGATCATATGCATTCAGGGTTTGTATTCCGTAACATTGTTAAGGGACAAACCATGCATCTATCAAGGCTTTGTACAGATAATGACACCCTACAAGATGAACTGAATTTGTTTAATACTAGATTAATAGCCAGGGGTTATAAGCAAAATGGTGTAGACTGCACCATGAATGAAGTAATAGGGGTTAGAGAAACAGAGGCAGCACCCTGGTTCTCTTCCAAAGGTGTTCAGAATCATACACACAAAAATATTAGAAAGAAGAAAATAGTTAATAAGAGGTAAGGTTCCATTATATGTAACTTACAGTAGTGATATTAGATGGGTACAAAATGTAATTAGAAGCAATTGGAAAATTCTACAGACTGATGATACATTAAAGGGCATAGTGGGTAAATACCCAGATTTTGTTCTTAAGAGGAATAAGAATTTAAAGCAATTACTCTGTGATAAACAGATTAAAGTGAATGGCCCTATTTATAACAACACGGTTGGAACGTTTCCATGTCAGCGCTGTAAGGCTTGTAGATTCATTAATAAGAGGTCCAAATTTGTTCATCCAGTAACAGGGAAGGAATATATTTTTAGAGTTAGGGCTACTTGTTTAACAACTAACATTGTGTATTTAGCTATCTGTGACAGCTGTCCCTCATTTTATGTAGGGAAGATGAACTATAGATTCAAAGATAGAATCTTAAGACATCTGACAGTGGTTAGATTAAAAGACAAGAGAATTTAGGACATCAATTTTCTTTTTTTAGTGCTACAACAGGTTAATGGAGATGGTAGAAAAGGTAATTTAACAGGTTATACTGAATATTGTGAGATTAGATGGATTATTGAGTTGGGTGCCAGTAGGCACCCAGGTCTAAATGCTATGGTGCCTTTAAAATCTGTTTTGAGTAGGCGTAGACCATATATTCAAAATTATTAATTTTAATTGATTTTAATTATTTAACTGATTCTGTACTGTGATTGGTGCACCTTTATATAAATGTATCAAGAATTGGTGACTATTTTATGTCTGAAGAAGGGTTTTATACCTGAAAGCGCTAACATCCTTGTGGTTAATTAAATATATACGTTTTAGCCTGGTGGTCTGTGCATCATTTCTACCTGCTTTTTAAATTTATTTTGGAACGCCGACCTTTACTGCCTTCCACTTTGGGTTCTTCTCCTTTGATTTATATGTGTGCCCACGAATTTTAGGATATGACCACTTGTATTCTTGATGTTCATCCTTATACAGAAGTTGTGCAGTGAAATTTTAAAGTGCAGTTGGACTGAAAGATGCACATAATGGAAGTCTTAACATTGATTTATAAATGCTTGCTAATGAAGTCTTTACATTAATTTTAAACTAAAATATTGGATGATGCCCATTGATTACAATTTCCATTCATACTGTCTGGGGATGCCTTTTCATTTTCCTGCTCAAATATTCACATGGTATAGTTCCTGTGAGGAATGGCAACTTGTTGAAATGCCAACACTCATAACCCCCAGAACCAACACACAGAGGGAAAAAAAGACCAAAATTTCAGGAGGAGAGCAAATATCAGACATCATTATTTTCCTTTAAACTTCTGTTTTTTTGCAGGGGACAAGCCCCCCCACCCACACACATACACACCCACCGCCAATTTTGTGTTTACCAACTTCGAGATTCCCATACCTTGGAAAAAAGGAAATATGCCAATAAATGGCCATCTTGGACTTGATGTAGGCAATGACTCTGAAGAAGCCAGTGTGTTTATCTGGTGAAAGCGCTTAGTCATTTATGTTTTAGTGTGCTATTAAATTCATTTTTCACCAATCAAGACTACTGGTTTTGTCCTTGGTGGCTGATTTTTATAGTTATTACAGTGTTTTCCATTTGGAATTTGTTATTTAAGTCCATTTTTTTCGACCATCCGTATTTTGGGATTCACTTTAGTTATCAAAGCTTGCATTTTAAATCCAAGTTGCACAGATTCAGTGCCATAATTCAGGTCATGATGGCCCATAAATGGTATGTGGTTTTTGTCTAACATGTTAATTTTGGGCATTTTTTTTTTAAATAATGCTGCAAAAGTTTTTTTTTTTGTGGGGTATCTTTGTAGTAGAGCCATCATATTTACAGTTTCCATCATAAGAGATTTTATTTCTGGACTCTCTTTTTTGCCATTTTTATGAATGTATTTTCTGCATTTTTGTTAAAGAATGCCAAAGTCAGTTGTGGAGTCTTTTTCCATTGCAGATTAAATTTACTGGAAAAGGAGAGAAATAGTACAGTGAAATTTGAAAAGTTCTGAGGGAGAAGAGGTATGTGGTTGAATCTGAGGTCACGATGGCTGGCACTGTCTTCCATACAAGGAATGCATTTGATACTCCAATAGCATTCACTTTTCCTTGGCCACGTTATGAGCTTTCTTTGTTATGTTGTCTTGGTTCTTGTGTTTTTTTTTTTTTTTAGTAGGGGTGTTGTAGGTGACTGTTTGTTTATTACAGTCTGTAGGGCTTAATATGTAAGCCTAAAGGCAAGCATTGAAGGTAACTGTATGGAAAGTAAAACTATAAGTTTTTTTTGTGTATATGCTGAGGTGCACAATATGAAAAGTTTGTAAAATATATGCATTTTGTCAGTCTAAGGCACCTTCTGATATGATAATGTCTATTTTTGTCAGATTCAACTTGAGGGTTGACAGATCCAATCAGGTTAGACCTTGGCACTTTCTTCCAGAGCTTTGAATCTGAGGCTCTGACTCCTACCCTACCGATAATTCTGTTCTCCTACATAATTAACCTCAGATCTCATTTGTTGCCTGGTTCATCCATATTTGTGCATAATAAGTGAAAGGCTTTTAAATATTTTTTTGCTTCCTCTGATTCCTCCCTTTAAGATTTGTAGTATAGTGTAGTGGACTGTTAGACTTTAGTGTTTAGGATGTTAATATTTTTTATGCTCACCTTAAGAGTGTTTGTAGACTGTAGATGATGTCTTGTTAGCATCATTAGGAAATAATAGATTTTTGATAGTTTTTTCCTTTTGGTCTCTCAATCAGACGGTGGCAATGGAGATTTTTAGCTGCTGGGGCCAACCTTGCTGTAACCTCTTTGCTTCATACCTAAACAACAAATGTAGCAGTTACTTTGCCCTCATCCTTCTTGTTCTAGTCCACAATTGGCCCATGGGTCTCCTCTGTGTTTTCCCACCAATACTCTTCTGATGAAATTTATTCAGCACAGGGTGCAAGACCAAGGAGGTCCTCATTGCTCCGTTTTGGCCCCAGCAGGTTTGGTTCCCCTTCCTTTGATTGCATTTGCTAAACATGCCCTGTGTGCTGGATCCCAGTCAGCATCTTCTGAGTCACCCATCCAGGCTGCGTGTACTGGATCTTCAAGCCCTAAAATTAACAATAGCCAGAGATGCCAGGTTGTCTTCCTCAGTAGTTCTCATAATGGCTTCTCAAAAAAACAATCAGCCAAAAATATTTATACAAGTAAGTGGAGAATATTTTTCTATTTGGGCCTTATCAAAGGGTCTGGACCCCTTTTCTGCTCCCCTCCCATTTATACTGGATTTTCATTCAGAAATTGTTCACCATTGATCCAGTTTTCTAGCATCAATGTTTAAATGAATGGCTGCTGTATCAAATTTACACACAGATCATATATACTCTTCCATTGCATCTCTTAGAGCTTTCCTCAAATGAACTTTCTTGCTGAGGTCTCCAATTAGGTTCTCAGTTCCACTATGGGATGTCACAATTATGCTTCAGTCATTAACTCAGAAATCCTTTGAATTAACAGCATCAGCAGATTTTGAGTATCTTTCTTGGAAAACTGTTTTTCTAATTGCTATTACATCTGCTAAACAAATTTCTGAATTAAAGTGCTCACATGCAAACCACCTTTCCTCATTTTCCATAAAGGGTAGTGCAGTGGTTAACGTTGTCGCCTCACAGCAAGAGGTTCTGCAGTTCGATTCTCTGCTGGGGTGCCTTCTGTGTATTGTTTGCATGTTCTCCCTGCGTTCGCGTTTCCTCCCACAATCCAAAGACATGCATCTGGAGCATTTCTCCCCTGGCCTCTGCTGAAAATAAGCTCTGTCCTAGTCTGACTTTCCCGGTCAACAAATGTTAAATAAATAAATAATAAGTCAGAGGGTCAATAAGAACAAATCCAACTTTTCTGCCAAAAGTGTCATCCGAAGCCATTTTAAATCAATTCCTTGATTTGCCAGTATTTTTTTCCTAATTTCTATAACAAAAGTTTACATCTGCTTCATACTCTAGATGTTCAAAGATCTCCGATTTTACTTTAAGAATACTGAAAATACTAGAAAGTCATATCAACTGCTTGTCTTTTTCTAAAGCAAAATGTGGAAGTCATGTCAAAAGTTGCAACTTCCAGGTTGCTTTTGGGCTGTATTTCATTTGTGCACAAGGATCTGGGTTTATCCCTGTATTCAAAACCAAAATCACATTCTACTAGAGCAATTGCTACCTCTACAGAATTTATGAAATTGTTCCCATTAATGACACTTGTGCAGCATCTACTTGGTTAACAGTTCATACATTTATATCTAATTACTATGTGCAATCCAGACTTCAAGCATCCTTTGGTTCTACCATTCTCAGGAATATCCATCCTTGGTACCACCGAGGTCTTCTTTAGGCAGCTTGGGAATCTGTCCCTCAAGTTATGTTGCACAAAAGTAGACAACATTGGATACGAACGTTATGTACTTACCATAACAATAGATTCTTGTTGTCTTATCCCTCCTTCCCCTTTCCAAATTGCTATCAATGAACTCCTGGTGCTTGAACAGGCCTCGACCAAGACCTTGTCTACTTTAGGTGATATCATCCATATTATATGCTTGGTATGCAGTTAAACTTTTTCTGTAGGGTTGTTATACTTGTCAAGTACATGTTTGTACTCGGCAAGAGTCAACAAACTCTATCTGAGGTAAATTAGGTAGAGGGAAGGAATTATGGGTAGAGTAGGAGTCACATCCTCAGATCCAAAGCTCTGGAAGAAGTTGCCAAGGTTGTTGCATAACTTTTGTTTTCACGGCAGAGGATGGGAGTGCTGCTACAGAATGAGAGATATCTGCCTTGACTGTATTTTCTTCCTTGCCATAAAATTTTGTTATATTGCTGATGATTAGGGGCCACATCTCCAAGATAGTGAAGATTAACTACCTCCAACTTGGTATGCAGGGTTTTCTTCCAGCCAAGTGTCCAGATGCTTACATTACATGTTATTAGCTCTGAAGGAGGGAAATTCTTTACTAGTGAATTTAAGGCTAGTTGTACGTATGAACCATGGAATTAGTTATGGGTTAGGACTAGTGAAAAGGCAGGAGTGAAGTTTATCGTTTGATGTTCTGGTACGTTTGTCTCGCAACTCAGCTATCCTCAGATCACCCCATGAGCCCAGACCTTCAGATGTGCCAGAATTACTTTATTTGCTACCCCTGCCAGTCATGCTGTACAGCACCACTAGCAACTTGTGATTATATGTCCAGGAGATGGGCCCTTATCAGCCATCAAAGGGAACATGCATAATTCTGTGAACTACCAAAGCAATTTAATTGTCCAAAAAAAAAAAAATCATATTTAAGGAGGGTTACAGAGGCCAAGGTGTAAAGCAGTTACTCTCCATCATGTTTCTAATTTGGAAAAGTTAGGTTATACAGTGTTTGTTACCTGTATCATCTTACTCACCTAGCACGCACATGCTAAAGCATGCATATACCCAAACACACGTAGCATATTGCTTGGATCCAGTTACATAATATGGCTGTATAGGTATGTGTACTGTGTGTGTATATGTTTGGTGCGTAGTTTTTTTTTTTTTTTTTTTTTTTTTTTGGCAGTTGCTAATTCTTGAGAGTTTCCATTGTATTACAAGCCATGTTGGATTGTACTTTTTGATGATCATCTTTATTTTCAACAGTTATGTATAACTTCTGTTCAGTTGTTTATCTTTTGTGTAATCTGTTTTACCACCATAATTGTTATTTAAGTGTTTGAATTTTCCACTTCACTGAGTAGATCAGAACTTTAAATTTTGGATGAAAACAGTTGGTCAAAAAGTTGTAAGATGTTTGCCTTCTTGGCCCATTGGTATACATCAGATGGGCTTTTATAAGATGGTGCATCTTTGTTCAAGTCTATTTTGAAATTTGTGACATGCCAAAATTTGAGCAAGTAGTACTCCAGTACAGCTGTCATTAGCACATTGGGAAGTATTTTCTTTTCCATCCTGACATATAGTAGACTCAGGAATCTTGTATCTCGGGTTTTAAAGTAAAACAAAGTGTGTTTTTATATTGGCAGTTTGGTTAAGCACGTGTTAAACATGCTATGGGCATTTGTAGTGTGCTTACAGTTGATAGGGTTGCTTTGTCTTTGAACAACCATCACTTCCTCTCTCTCTCTCTCTCTCTATATATATATATATATATATATATATATATATATATATATATATATATATATATATTTATTTATTTATTTATTTTTACAATTACTGATTTGTGTTACATTAGGAACCAACATAGGTTCATTATAAAATGGAGAAAGCTTCTACTGTGGGTTATATGCTGATGATACCAGTTTAAGATGGAGTACTGGAAAACTAGAAAATTGCATGTTAATGTGACAGTAATTGTTTACTTAATTCTAATATGAGTTATTTGACCCCATAACATAATATTATAAACTTTAATTCAGCTGTATTTCATGACTTCCTCCTTTAGAGTCCTAACATATATACAACATATTCTCATAGGACTAATTTATGATAATTTGTTTGCATCCAGTCTCCTACTGCCCACAGCATCAGTAGTCTGGTGTTGCCAAACAGAAAAACATTTTTTAACAATCAGTACACTTTAAGTAAAGGACAATTCTTAACTACAGTGGCTCAGATTGATGATCTGTTTACCATTAAAGGCAAAATTATTAATATTTGCATGCAGGAAGAGTTTGTGTCCAAGGAGTCTGCTGTAGTAGATGTGTACCCAATATGATGATGAGTTTCGTGACAGGTTTTATTGTATTGCAGTGCAGCGTATATTAATTTTAAACCAATAATCAGATTTTTTATTGCATTTCATTCCAAACTCTTGCTAGGGTATACTTTATTGTGTAGAGATGTTACCCCAGTATCCCCACCAGTGGGTATGAAGTACTGAAAGTGGGAAATGTCAGTTTCTAGTAAAGTCTTTACACTCTCCTCATTTGCCATTCTGGCACAAAGATGTAACAGCAGATGCTCCTTGTAGTTTAGCATATACTCCCACTCCACCATGATCTCCTTAGTTTATTTCTTAGCAATCCTTGAAGAATGTAAAAAAAAAAAAATAGTGTATGCTTATTCATTTCATTCCAGACCACTCTACAGCTACTATATACTTGTGTATACTGCCAGAATCTGCACAAGTCATGGTAACCATAATCTGTTTATATGAATCCAGCATTTCAGTATAAAGTAGTGTTCTAATGTGTGTGGCCATTTCTTAGTGAGTCAGTGAATTTTGGACAGTAATGCAGCAGCAGAATTCACTAGGCATTTATGGAATCCACATGTGGAAGTCTGAGAGTATTGAGTCAGTAAACTACCAGTATGACATTTTCTACATATCGGGACTGTTAGACTTTCATATGTTTTATATGCATGAGTATATAACCTACAACCCACAATAAAATTGTTGATTTACATGAGAGGGTTGCTCGTGTGTTTAGAGAAGGGAATGGTGGTGGTGGACTGTTGTATTTGTGATTATGAGGGATGTAGGCAAGCCTGTACACATTTTTTTTATATTGCATAGGTAACTAGCCTGCACATTTTGGTAAAAAAGACCTCTGATTTTGTTGCATGCCTGATATTTAGTATGCAAAGTACTGTCTGTGGCTCGTAGCAAGTTGACGTCTTGTTCTTTTTTTGCCTGTAGTTTCTCCAGTTACTGCGGTGAGTTACTTTTTAGCAGCGAGTTTTATTTCTGCTGCAGTATCTGTATTCTTTCCTGGTTAAAACAAGAAATGCATGTTGGTCTTACTATATATCCTACATGATTAATATTTGTTAGATAACTCGTATGTAACTTCTGTTTTTGAAAAACAAGAACATTATGGAAAATACTTCCCTTCCTATACATGATTTTATATGCACAATAAATGCTTGTAGCATGCAGAGTGTACAGTCAAGCAAAAAAGGGAGTTTTTGATTGGGGGTTCTCTACCTGGATTTCAACTTAAGGATTAAATGTCTTTTTGGCAAAACGTACTTAACATTTTTAATTGGGGGCTGCATTTCCTTAGAGATACAGTCTTAAGTTTCATTCATATTCTGTAAATATTTTTGTTTAAAAAATAGTGTTTCTTTAAAATATAGTTGCCACCTCTACCCTGACCCCCCCCCCAGTTTGGGAAATATCTTCACCTAAAATAAACACCTAGTCCACTAACGTTTTTTACACAATTAACTTTGCTTCATAGCTTTCTCTGCTGTTAATGTTTTCAGAATAAAAAAAATGTGAAAAGCTGCATAATTAAACACAAGCACCACCATATTAAAGCCACTAATCTTTTACTGACATTCAGATCTGTATTAGAAGAACTGATATCACCAATGCCCTAGATGTGTCCTTCATAAATTCATTTTCACCACCAGTCAGTGTTTGCTAGAATTTTGAAGTATCACATTCAGAGATGTCCATGCAGTTGCGCTAGCACATGCATTAATGTGAAATCATTCCTCCAGTGCATCATGTCTTTGTTGTTGTACATTGTGATCTTTGCTAGCATTCATAGAGTCTTAACTTTCTAAAGTCATAGGCTACTCTAGTCACAAGTAGATAGAGTGCAAAATTGTTGCTTTATTGTAACTGCTGTTCGGCTGCAATCTGTCTCTGTAGTAGCTCTGCCTGTAGAGCAGCTGCAATTGTGAATGCGGCTGCTTAAATGATGGGGGGGCAGTCAGTAAGGTTTATGGACTGCAGCAAGGAGCTGCTTGATGCAGTTTAGCAAATCTCCTTTCTACAGTTTCAGATTCACTGTAGTGTTATATACAATGAACAGATGAAAGCTTTTACTTTTGTTTTACTGTATATAGTTTTCGTGGAAGTCTGAGAACTGCTGAGATTTTATTTTCTTTTTTGATCAACTCTGGCCTCGGAGGCACCAACTAAGGGATTGACCACAATGTGTAACAGCCTAGTTAATGCTCTGTTGCTTCCACATGCCTACACAATAGCTCTGCAAGTGTCCATGTGACCCTCAGAATTCCAACCAAGACTACAGTGGTTTTTACCTCTGTTGCCTTGTGAAGGAATATGACATTGACAGCTGCTCAGTAGTAAGCAGACGATTTGACCTGTTTCACATCCAGCATGGTGGCAGCCACCAATGGCTCTTCATACATGGATAGTTGGGATGATAACGATTGTACTTTACTAGGTGTTCAATATCGTATGATTGTTGTTTAATATTCACTGTATGATTTTCTGATCTGATTTTATCTGGTATGTCATTTCTACTGTTTGTTACTGCACTTCATGTGATAATATTGTGTAATTTATTAATGAACTGTGTATGTTGGAGATTTTCTCCCCGAGCCTCTGCTGAAAACTGGATTCATGCACAGGCAGATTTTCTAGGTAAACAAATGCCAAGTAAAATAAAATAAATGATCTGTGTAGCAGAGGCATATCTTAGAAATTTATCATAAGTATAAGTATTTGGAGATCAGTTTGTGGCCTGACCTTCAAGGACACATTTCTATTCTCTGCTAGAGTGGGCTTGAGCCCTCACCCATTCCACAATCCACACTTTGTCAGAATTTGAGATAACTGCAGGAGACGCATCTTTAGCTGTCATGCTGGGGGGATGTATCGCATAGATTCTGCAGTGCCTAGTTCCTGGTTAATAGGTTAGGGCTTGTGGGTGACCAGCCTGATCCTTTCAAGCAGATCTTAATTGTGACCACTGATTACTTTCATGGGGTACTCAACCAGGTCCACATAGGTCAACAGACTGCAGCTGAGGAGCAGGTCATCCCATATAAGTACTCTCTTCATAGGGTCTAGACATCAAGCAGCTGTTTGTTGTTTGGTGGGAGCATGATTCACAGATTCAGAATTTCATCCTTAAGGACTGTAATTGTGAAACATGTGCTAAGCCTGCTGCAGGTGTCCCTCCAAATATATACAGTGTCTTCCACTGGTACTCTTTTCAGTTTTAGTGCCCAATCCCCTGACATATAATATACCTCAGTCATATGCTTGTGTTATCATGACAGCATAAGCAGTATTTCCCCCATGGGTAATTTGGGTCAAACAACATTTTTTCACTATGCCTAACAATGAAAAGTCAGAGGACCTCAAGGCTGTCTATAACATGGGCAAGAATAATTAGTTCCACCCTCCCTCCCACCTGTTGTCTTCTAAATGGCTCCTTCATTGGATATGCCTTCAGGATTATGAGACACAGCTTAAGTTGACTCCTCCCTGCCTCCAGGAATGCCAGCTGGAGTTTATGGGGAACAATTATATAGAGGTTATCCCTGTAACCTAGAGGCACCCTGACTGTGTTTCTTCAGCCTCCTAAAAGGTGGGTGACTGCTGTAATCTTCATCTTGAGTAGATAAAGAGCTGTTCAAGCTTCTTACTCCTAATTCCTATGCAATTACATTGGTTTATCATATCTGCCAGAAACTACAATGTTTTGCCACTTTGCTGTATGACAAAGAATGTAAGTTTTGGACAGGTTTGCTATGAGAAGTTCTTGTGTATATTTGTGTATAGATTGATTTCATGGATAAGTCAAGGGAGGAGTTTGAGACCAAATCTTCAATAAAATTGACTGACCTATGCATAAATCTAGGGGTTAAAGTTGGTTAGAGGCTGTAAAAAATGGTAGTCATTAAAGTGTTGAGAGATAAATCACTTGGTATTTTAAGTTTTAATTTGTAAGTTGCTTCAAAGTACTGCATTAAACAAAAACATTTAAACAAGTGCTGTACTGGTAGAAATTTCAGTCTCATCTTGTTAAACTGCATGCAGTTATGTGGCATGTCAATTAGGCATGGTAAGCATTAAAATTCAAATTAAGTGATATTAATAATCTCAGGACTTGACTTTTGATGGTACACCCTCTGATCCTATTGGTTCTGCCAGCTTGGGTCTTAGAGATGATTGGACATACTAATAAACCTTCTACATCAAAGGTTTGTACCTCCAAGTGGAAATATTTCTTAATTTTAGAGAAACATTACACTGTGCCACCCAAGCCAATTACCCATCAGGTGAGTCTTGTCATAATCTGACACCTCTATGATTTGGGCCTCCGTTATTCCACAGCCACTGCGCATGTGTCAGCTAGTTCTGTGCATCATAACCTTCCAGAAGGCATGATCAGATGATGTCAATTTTCATTCTGTTCTCAACTCTTGGGTTTGGATCTGATCCCTTGGATCCAATTCGGCCTTTGCTAAAGGTCATAGAAACCAAAAACTCTCGAGCTTCTCCCTTACCCACAATGCACCAACCTCAATTACCTCAGATCTCTCTTGCCACTTCAAGCAAAAGACGTGATCTTCCATCTCTGTCGTGAGTGTTCTTCAGATAAGTGTTATTTTTTTGTATTCCTTACTGTTTCTTCTCAGAGCTTCGGCACTGGACAACCCTGCTCCGGCTTCCAGCTCAGAGGTTTTGCCCTCTGAGCAAGAGAGGGCTATGATTCAGAACCCTGTCTTCCTGGATCCGACATCCTCTCCTTTTCTAAGCCTCTGCCTTTGAGGCTGCAAAGAGAGCATTTTCTGTCTTGACAGTTCTAACAGAACCATCCCCCCCAGAACCTGAAGTGTTCTACCATGATGTCTGAGCGTTCAGAGCCTCACCATCCCCTTCCACAGGGACAGACAGTATCAAAACCCCAGGCTTCTGCACAGGGAGTTGTGATCTCCTCTTCTAATACCTCCCCAGAGCACTCCACTAAGGAGGTCCCTAAGAAGAGAATGTGTAAGAGGAAACACAGTCTCCCCAGAGGAGTCCATCACTGAAGACACAAATTTTGATGAAGGCAAAAGGTCCCCACGATCACCTCCTGACGATGTCTCAGTTGAAGAAATCCTAGAAATTCTTAAATGGAGAGGTGGTTGGATGCCCAGCAACCCTATGTCTGAGGACTGTGGTCTACCGGAGGCTTTTGGCACTGAACCCTCTACCTCCTGGGTGACTGCCGCCGATTATCTCATTGACTTGATCTCATGGCAGGTGTGGATGGACCCTGACACCATAGAGCCCATTCCTCTCAGACCTGATAGGATAATGGCACCGCCTGCAGATAGGCAGTTTTGGGGAAAGGAAGTTCCTGTTTATACCATGGTCATTGTCTCGGCCACCAAGAAAAAGCTAGCTGAGGAAAGTTCTACTGGCCATCCCCCCCAAAGGGAGTTCTGGGTGATAGACAAATTTAGGAAATGTGTCTATGCTTCAGCGACATTTGCTTTGAAGTCTTTTAACTATTTTGTGCACTTTACTAGACTCCAGAGGGATTTGATCAAGGAGTTCTCAAATAACCTCTTGGGTGCTGTTTCTGCTGAAGTTCAGACATTTGTTACTTCCCAGCTGATGACCCTAAAGTCCATATCTATGGATGCACTCACATGCAACAGAGGGAACCTCAAGGGCAGAGGGTTCAGGCGTTTCCATAAGGAGACATTCCTGGATGCACCTCTGTGAGTTTACAGAAGCCTTTCAGGTCCTCTTTCATCAGTGCTCCTTTTGATGGAATATCTTTGGTCCCCAAAGTAAAAGACACTCTATCCAGATTTGAAAAAGATGGAAAGACCCTGTCTGCCATGGGCATGTGTTTTTCGACTCCTCAACTAACCTTTTCCAGGAATCAATGATGTGGTTGAAAAATGTGGTTCACGACGTCTCTGAGTCCTTTTCAAGACACTGTTGGAGTAGGTTCTCCCAGAGGTAGAGAAGGGAATGCTAATGGATAAAGACACCCCTGTGGCAGAAGTGGCCTGCAGAACCTGGGTTCCAGAGGATCATTCTTTGACAAATCCTACTAGTACTCCTGAAAGGAGGCCCAATTGTCCACCTCTGGAGATGGGGATGATTATCTCTGCAGCAGATAGCCTGGCTAGATATAACAAAAGATACTTGGGTGCAGAAGATTATTTCCAGAGACTATATAATAATCTTTTCCCTTTCACCTCCAATCTCAAGAAAAATCCCTAATGTTCCACCCAGTCAGTGGGAACAAGCAGCAATTCAAATACAAAAGCTGCTAGATTGAGTCATCCAAGATGGTCCTGCCAGACCAGATAGAATCCAGAACTTACTCAAGGTTCTTTTTGGTGCCAAGGAAAACGGGATTGGAGATCAATTCTGGATCTCACCAAGCAAACAAGACTGTTCAAAGAAACAAATTTCATATGGTCATGGGTTCAGTCCATTCTCCTCTTTCTGGGCAAGAACCACTGGATATGCTCTGTAGACCTTCAAGATGTGTACTGTCATATAAAAATGAACAGATGATCCAGAAGGTTCTTATGTTTCCAGCTGGGAGCCAGTAATTATCAATTCAGAATATTGCCCTGTGGTCTCATCACAGTCCCCAGAGTGTGTGGCCAGTGCATGGCAGTAGTAGCAGCTCACCTTAGACTACAAGGATTCTGAATGTTTCCATATCTAGACATCTGGCTCATTTCTGCTCTGACCAGGCATCAACTCATATCGGCAAGAGACCAAGTTCTCCAGACTTGCTCTCTTCTGGGGATAACCATAAACTACAACTCAAGAGTTTAGAATTTATAGGAGCAATTCTCAATAAAAAAACAACCATTGATTCCCTTCCCTTCCATTACTGAGAGTTCAGACTAAGATTCCATGTCAAAAAGATAATCTGCAACACCTCAATTTCAGCTCACCTGGTACTTCAGGCTCTGGGGTCAATGGCAGCAGCAATAACATTAGTACCACTTGCCAGGTTTTATATGAGAATTCTTCAAGGGTTGTTTGCTCAGTGGTCGATTCTTTATCAGTCTGTGTCTTACCAGATAAGAATCACACCTGCAAGAGAGATCTCAAGTGGTAGATTCATTTAGACCAGGTTCTACAAGATCCATAGTGACCACATGCTGGGGGGGGGGGGATATCTGGGGAAGACAGTCCAAGGCACCTGGTCCCCCAAGGAAGCCAATTTGCATATCCACCCCTGAGCAACAAACACAGCAGCTACTTTGACCTAATCCCCTACAGGGGGAATCCCCAAGGGATGCTCTACTTTTTGATTAGCACCCCAGTCTCCTTTATGTGTATTCTTCCACTCAATTCCCAAATTTCTTCAGAAAGCTACAAGACTGAAGAGCAGATCATCTTTATCGGCCTTGACAAATTTGGTTTCCGTTCCTTTGGGCCTCACCTGATCCCAACCACCTTGGTTTCTAGATCTGACTTCAGACCTCTTGTCTCATCCAACAGGCATGATACAGCCAGACATAGTAAACCTCAAGGCTGTGACAGCCTGGTTTCTCCAGTTCTATTAATGCTGTACCTATGCTGTAGTCTCCTGAACATCATATTTGTTCGTCCTCCTATTATAAACCTTCTACGAGGAAACTGTACTTTAGTAAATGGAAGAGATTTGTGTTTTGGGCTCAAAAACATAATGCTAAACCTTTTACAGCCCCCATTCATAATATCTTGGAATTTCTATCACATCGTTTTGAAGAAGGAGCTAGTTCTTCTACCATTAAAAGTACAATTAGCAGTGGTATCAAATTTTCATGTTGGAATAAATGGTTCTTCTATAGTGTCCCATAAGTTGAGCAAAGCATTTTTGAATGGCACTCTACTGTTAAGGCCCTACATTAAAGATCCTACTCCCCCTTAGGACCTAAACCTTATGCTGCAGCTTCAGTCTCTTACAGAATCTCAGTTACATGTGAACTTAAAATATCTTTCATGGAAAACAATTTTCTTTGTAGCCGTTACCAGTGCCAGAAGAATTTCTGAGATCCAAGCATAGTGCTGAAAACTTCCTTACTTGATTTTCCATAAGGACAGAGTTAACCTTACATACCAACCCATCATTTCTTCTAAAGATGGTGTCAGAATCCAGTGTAAATCAATCTATTTGCCAGTATTCATTCCCAAATTAGATGTTCATAGACAGTTGTATTTTTACTTACATGGCCCTAGCCATTTTAAGCCTAGCCAATTATCCCTTGTGAGACTCAAACCCTGCACCTTGTGTTTGTAAGGCAAACACCTTAACCATTAAGCCACCCTCCCAACCTGGACTAAAAACATCAGAAATTCTGACCAGTTATTTGTTTCATATGCAGAACCAGCATTGATTGGGTAAACTATTTACCAAAGTTAGAGTATCTAGATCAAATTGGGCATTGCTCTGACAAAACTTGTTCAAGCCCATTCCACCAGATCCATGGCAACTTCCTCAGTTTTTCAATCCAGAGTGTCCTTGGATGATATTTGTGCAGCAGATGCTTGAGCTACTCCCTATACAATTATTACTCATTAGAAATTAGATTTGCTGAGGAGAGGAAGGGCATCTTTTGTTCCTGTGGTGCAATTAGGTAGCCGGGCACTCAGTCCCATCAGTTGATGACAGAATTAAAATTGATAACATCAGATAAAGAAGTTAGGTACTCACAGTAATGTTCCATGTGTGCTGTCCATTTTCATTCTTCCTTAACTTTCCTCCTACCAACCTCCATCCTTAAGGCTTCTGGAAGAATGAGTGTTTAAACTCCAGATATAGTTTCTCCATGAGGAGTTCCATTTTTACTTTCTACTAAGGCAGCAGACGAGCAGAGGTAGTTGGGGTTACTGCATTGTGGATAAGGGAGAAGCTCAAGAGTTTTTGGTTGACACAAGCTTTAGCAATGACCAAATTGGATCCAAGGGATTGGATCCGAACCCATCAGCTGAGGAAGAATGAAAATGGACAGCACAGATGGAACGTTATAGTGAGTACATTACTTTTTTATGACAATCTCCATTTTCCTTTGAAGAAACTTCTTTCTATTGGATTTGATCTTCATGACTGACAGACTTGTTGCTCGAGTCCACAGCTTGGTAATGCTGAAGTTTATTTCATGAGTAATGCTTTTTTGTAGTGGTTATCTCTTCTGCATGTAGGATTTTGGAGCTTTAGCGCTCTTTGATTTGAGAGTCATATCTTAATGTTCACAAGGACATGGGTGTCCCTTGTGATGAACCTGTGTGTTCTACCTAAGGTGGTGATAGAAGATCTTCATTTATGTCATCAGTTTACTTTTCAGCAGTATGTGGGGATTGACCATTTAGCTAGATGGCTCAGTGGTTTTTGTGTGATTTAAAGTGAATCAAGAATGTTTTAGAATTGTCCCTGAAGCATTCTTTCCATACTGTAGTTTTTCTTCACTCTCTGGATGTGCACCAGTAGATGAGGTGATATTTGAAAAGTGTTCATAGGTTTTGAAAGACGGACCAGTTATCCTCCTTTAGATAAAGGGAAGGCTCTTTGTTGATAAGCGTCGACACTTTCCAAGTGGATTGCCAACAACATTACTTTTTGCCATCAGGTGCTTGCTCATACACCAGCTTAATAGTATGATTATAGCTCACTCTAGTCAAGAAGTGACTGCCTTCAGGGAGTTTCTTCCTCACAACTGTTTTGTCTATAGCTACTTGGTCTTTAATATTAACTTCAGCCAAGAATTATTTTGTCTGTGAGTCAGTAGCTAGATATTTTTAGGACAATACTCCAGCATGTAAATGTCTGAGATCTGCATGCAATTCATACTCCTCCTATACTGGTGTTTATTACTCGGGAGTAAATTTGCTCAAGAAACCAACAAAGACAGTCTCCAAATTTGGGTATGATAGTGCAAGAGCACATCTATCCTGTCAACTGATTATTTGATCTTCCTTTTCAGGTCACCAAAGTACCACTACGACTCGAAATAAAAGTTAAAAATTGTAGTTCCTTTATTAGATAGAGTAGTAAGCGCTTTCGGGTTTTAACCAAACCCTTCTTCAGACATATGTCTTTGGTGACCTGAAAAAGAATTTATCGTTTGTGCGTTTACACAGTGAAGTGCCTTTACCCTGAAGCTGCTTGTGGATTTATTTTGATTATTTGATCTACAAGATCCTTTATGGACTTTTCAAGGTTACTATCCCCCCTCTTCCCTGTGGATGGATGTTTCTTCATCTGCCTTTACTGACTGTTGGAGTTTCCAGTAATTCAAGCTAATATATATTTTTGTTTAGTAATGTGTCAAATCTTTATTTTTTATTTCCTGATTTGGAGAAAGTTACAAGTTGTTGGGGTGAACCAACATGAGTAAAGGATGAATGTGCTTCTGCAGCTAGTGCATTTTGTCATGGCATGCAGTGGTGTAGGTACTCAAATGCAGAACTATGGTGCTTCCAAAATTTTATCAGTGATTGATAAAGATGAATCTCATTAAGGAGGATCCTCATGTAAAGCAACAGATAAGAATGGATATGTAATATACATAATGCTTGCTGTGATTTGCACTGACGGTTTAAAAAATTACATTGACATGCTGTGGTGTTTGGGGTGGCATAATGGTTAAGGTACTTACCTCACAGACACAATGTACAGGGTTTTATGTTTTATTCTCACCTTTGTGAAAACTGGATAGATTTAAAATACCCACCAGGTCAGTTAGCGTTGTACTTACCTATGCAGCTATGAATAATATAAATACATAATGAATTATCTGTGAAAAATACAGCATTAACAGTTGTCCTTCCATAACACTGTTGCAGTATTCACCTAAAGGATCTCCTGCCAATGATAGCCCAATGTCCAGCCTGTATACCAAAACCATCAGCTCTTATGAGCACCATACATCAGTTTGAACACCTTTCTGCTATGTTGGTTACCAAACCTTTTTTTTCAGGTAACTAGCCCATTAGTGTCTCTTCTTTTTCTTATTGCATGTTGTGTTCCTCTCTCTCTCTCTCTCATATAGAAAGGGAAAATGCCAATGTGGGAGGCATATTCCACATAAAGAACCATCATGGCCAATGTCTTTTTTGTTTGGATGCTTCCCATGGTCAAATGCAGTGTTCTATCTGCTAGGTGCTTGTGCCTAAGACCATATGTAGTTACCTCTCCTCTTTGTCCATATACTAGGAAAATCATCATCTTAAGTGGTTTGCTCAGGGTTCTAAGGCAGAACCCTGTTATCCCGAAGGCCAGCTGTCTGCCAAGAAAAAGACCAAAAATCTCAGGCCTATCTAGCTACTGCTGCCCAACCTCCCCTGGACGTCTCTCAAGAGGCTGATGAAAGCTCTGAAGACTACCCAGTGCTTGCTTCAGATTCTGCTTCCATGATCCTGTTGCTAGCTGGCATGGATTGGCTTCTCGCACATCCTCCAAGGCTTTTCAGTTGTCTGTAACTCATGTTGTGGGGGGAAGCTTGGCTGATACTATCTGACAGACTGAGGGGGATTTCTCAGATTTTGGTGATGCAGGAGAGTCCTACCACTATTATAGAGTCCTGTCAGAGATCTGACCCTCCAAGGATGTTTCAAGTGGACATCTCTCAGAAAATGAAACAAAAAACAAAGCATATTTCCCCTGTTGTGAAGAATCCCTAATGTGAATGGCAGGATTTCACTCTAGGTTTATTTATTGCTTTAATGACCTTGAAGCCACCTCGATGGGTCTCTTCCTTCTCTCTCCTGGTCTTCCACTCAATTCAGGAGCCCTAGGGAATTGGATTCCTCAGATGAAGATCTGAACTCAGGGAAGAATCCCTAGCTTATTTTCCCAAATTCTTTCCCCCCTTGGACTATGGTTCAGAAGAGGAGGATTCCCTAAATGTACAGCCCCCTTTGTAAGAGCTCTTCTTTGAGGATATCATTGTCCGCATGGTTGACTATTTTAAGTAGGATTGTCCCCAGATCCTTAATATTCAAAAAATGATGAACTCCTACAGATTGAGTCTGTAACCAAACCACTTGCTGTTAGTCAGGTTCTGGCTTCCCTTTTAGATACCTTTTCTGCAGCTTATTTAGCCCCTGAATCTCACTCTCAAGCTCCTTCACCAAAAAAGTCAGATAGAGGTTCTACAAGGTGCCTGAGGAGTGCAAATTTGTTTATAAACTTCTGATTCTTCTGTGGTGTCAGTCTCCTCTGACAAGCCATGTAAGTTATCTTCCACCAAGCTACTGCCTTCTGATAAGGAAAGTAGAGCCATTGCAAAAGTTGGTCAAGAAAGTTTGCATTGCTGATATTGTCCTTTAGGGCCTTTAACTACCAGACTCGTATACCCAAGTATATTTTGGCTCTCCTTTCTCAGGTTTTAAGATGGTTTCTGACCTTCCTGATTGTGAGGGGAAGGTTCGGCTCTTTCCCTCATGGGCTCCACTTCACAAGTTGGTTGCCACTCAGTCAAATGTGGATGATGCCACTTCCAGGGTTGCTGCCTTTGGTTCAGTCATGAGGCTTTTCCTGATGACATCAAGGACAAACGTTTAGACACTCCTTTTGATAACTAAATCTTTTGGGATCTGCTGCTGCTGCTGCTGCTGCTACTGCTACTGCTGGTGACATATTCAAGTCCCTCCAGGATAAGGACAAAGGCTTGCAGGAGGTGAAACATATTTTTATTTCTCCTATTCCTAAGTTTCAGAGGAACTATCCTTCCAGGTCTGCCTTTGTTCATAGGTAGTCTTGCCCTTCTGCTAAGGGTAATAAGGGTTCTAGGTGTGTTCTTCCAGCTATTTCTACTTAGACTTATGCTTCCCAGAAATATTCTGTTCATTACAAGCCTGGTTCTATTTAACAGTTTGCTTTCCCCTCCCTTCAGCCAGGTTTCCTTACCTCTCTGTATTTTCCAAATTGGGTGCAAATTACCTCAGACTCTTGGGTTCTGTCCATTATCAGTCAGGTATATTTTAATGTTAGGAAGTCCCTTCCTCCCTTTTCAGGTATTCCTCAACCTCCTTAGGAACACCTTAATTCTCTAGAGGTTCGTCATTTTCTTTTGGATCAGGTCATCATTCAAGGTATGCTTCCCACCCCAGGTAGGGAAGTTATTCTGTTCCAGAATGTTTTTGGTCCAATGAAAGGAGGGTACATGGAGACCTAGTCTGGATCTTTCCCTGCTAAGCACCCTTCTCAAGATTACTTCCTTTTGGGTGTTATCTTTCAGACATTGTTTCCTCTTCTACTTGCTCAGGCCTTTCCAGTGTTTCTGGATCTCAAGGATGCATACTTTATTCCCATCTGTCTTCTTTTCGGGAAGTTTTTATGTTTCTGTGTCTCTTCCTTGCATTTTCAGTTCTCTACCTTTCCTGTACTGCCTGAAGGGTATTCACCAAATGCCTCGCTGCTTTTTTCAGGCTTTTCCCTATCTAGACAATCTGCGTATTTACGCTGCATCTCCTAGCAGTCTGCTTCAAGATCTCAGGTTTACTGCTTGCCTACTGCACAGTCTGGGGCTCACTCTAAACCTCCAGAAATCAGTTCTGATACCTTCATATTTTCCTCGGATGCAGGCTTTAGACTGTTCCCATGTTGACATCTCTCCCTGCATCCAAGGCTCTTTGCTTGATAACCTTTTTCCACTCCTTTCTTCTTTTGGCATTTGTCATGGCCAGGAACTTTCTTAGGATCCTGAGATTCATGGCGTCTACCATTCCCATTCTTCCTGTAACCAGGCTCCATATGAGAAATCTTCAGTGGTACCTCAAATTGGTGTGGCTTCAATATTGCCACTCCCTGGAGATCCTAGTGCATTTCTTTCCATGTCTCAAGCTCGAGCTCCAGTGGTGGATCCTCCTGTGGCTCCCTGAAGGTTCACAGTCTCTGGCTTCCTCATCAGAAGTCTGACCATATCAACATAAAAGATACGAAGGTTCTACTCTGGCTCTGCAAGCTTTTCATTCATGGTTTCATCCTGGGCCCCTCAAAGCTTTCACAGACAATACCACAGTGATGTGGTATGTCAACAAGCAGGGGGGGGGGGGGGACAAGGTCCTATTTTCTTTGCAGATGAAGCTCTTCAGGTCTGGAATCTGGCTATCCAGTATCGAGTGAGTCTTTAGTCAGTTTACATTCTGTTAGAGCATATTCTAGTGGCAGACTCTGAACAGGTGCAGACAAGCTCACAAATAGATGCTTTACAGAGATGTGTTGCTGGACATTGCCCATCAGTGGGGTATTCCTCAGGTAGATCTTTGTGATTCCCCTCTGAACAGATAACTCTGTTCTGTTTGAGTCCCAAGTCCCCTGGCTTGGAAAGTGGAAGTCTTTTTTGGAAGATGATGTGTCTGTATGCTTTCCCCCACTTCCTCTGTTGCCACAAGTTCTGCATAAAATCAGGCAGGACTCTCAAAATCTTGCTGGTGACACACACTTGGCCTAGGGAGCATTGGTTTCCCCTTCTTTGTCACTTGGCCAGAGGCAGTCACCACAAGTTACCTCAGTGGGTGGATCTTCTCACACAAGACAAGAGGTCTCTTATCTATCCTCATCTGTGCACTCTTCAAATGACACTGTGGGTGATAGGGTTTTGATCCCTTTTAGGCACCTCTTTTATGAGGACGTGTTTCAGGTTCTGCATGAAGCCAGAAAACTCACTACCAGGAAATCATACATGTCCAAATGGGGAAGGTTTTCTGTCTGGCACCTGTCTTGCCATCAGGATCCATTATCAATGGAGGTTTTTCTGGTTCTGTCTTATTTGTGTGAGCTCCTCCAAGTTGGATTTGTGAAAGCTCAACTGTCAGCAGTTTCTGCTTGTCTGCCCTCTACTCCTCCTTTAGCCTTTAGGTTTGAGATCAAGCAGTTCCTTAAAGGCCTACGTCATATCAGGCCTCGCAGGAAGCACATTCCATCTTCTTGGAACCTTAATTTTGAACTTGATAAATTGACCCAAGTTTCTTTTCAGCCTGCTTTTTCAGCTTCCTTGTAACATTGTACTTGGGAGACTATTGTGCTTTTGTCTGTTACTTCAGCCAAGATAGCATCTGAACTTCAGGCTCTTATGGCCATTCCTCCTTTTTAGTTTTTCATAGAGACAGGGTGTCTGTTTGTACTAATCCTTCTTTTTTGCCCAGCGTAGCCATTGAGTTGTCATTTAATCAGTTTTTTCATCCTCCCTCCTTTGTTTCTTCTCTGCGGTCTGAGAGTGAGAAGGTTCTTCACACCTTGGATTTGCATAAACATCTCTGGTGCTGTTTGGATAAAACTAAAGTTTTTTTTTTTTTTTTTTTTTTTTTTTTGTAAATCTGAGTAGCTTTTTGTTTCTTTTTATCCCAGGACATTGGGTTGGGCTGTTTCTAACCAAACCATCTCCTCCTGGATTTCTAAAACCATCTCTCTCTTTGTTATCCTTTTCATGGCAAATGTCTTTTCTCATCTGTAAAGGCATATTCTGCTAGGGCAGTTGCACCCTCTAGTGCCTTTTTCAAGGAACTGGATACCATTTCTATCCTTGTTGGCTGCTCCTTTGTCCTCTGTTCATACTTTCCCTAAATGTTACAAGATGGATGATGATTCCAGGAATAGAGCAGGCTTTGCCAGGGCTACCCTGCATGCGTTTATGGAGGGCTCTTCTCAGGCTTGCTCTTGTGCTCTCCGTTAGGTGAAGAATACTGCAGCAATTATATGGAAGGACGTAGTACAGTTATATAAAGCTTTACCATAACAGTAGATGTCCTTTTCTTCACTATTGCAGTGTTTGGCCTCTCCCTCCTCCCGTCCAAATTCTTGCCCTGCATTCTGGTTGCCTTCCTGGCCAAGAGGCCCTTCTGCCTTCCTCCTTTACTTTTCTTTCTGGATGCACATGTTCCTCTTTTGCCCCTGAGGGTATTATGCTCCTCCTGAGGATTTTTCATTCCTAAGTATCTGTGTGCGTATGTCACTTTATGCTCTACATCATGCACAAGGAACATACGTGTGATGTATGGCGCTTATAAGAGCTGATAGCTTTGGTATACTGGACAGATGTTGGGCTATCCTTGGCAGGAGATGCCTTGGGTGAAGAATACTGCAATAATTTACTGTTATGGAAAAATGTTGCAGAACTGTACTTTCTCATATTTGAGAGAGAACATATGTGTTTTTCTAAATGCATAATGTATTGAACAGTCTAGACTGTGGATGTGGGAGTTAATAGAAATATTCCAGGATTACCCATTTTGGCTGCTACTCTTTCATTCTGGTTTGTCACAATTCTTGGCTGCTATGTCAGTCACATCGGACATTAGTAATTATAGGATGGTGTAGCTGGAAACCCAGAAATTCATATACTAATTTGAAGAGACTTTTTAGGTCCAGTACAGTATTACTACATATAAAACCTTCCCTTGGAAAAAAGTAGTGGTGCAGCTTCTTGATGCCAATTTGAAATTTTTATTAGTTTTCTGTTAAGCTGTTTTTAAAACCAAGTCATGTTTAGCTGTTGTATACTTAGCTGTGTTTTACTCCAATCAATATAGTCATGTTTTGCTCCTACAGCTATGCCATTACCAGAAGAAATGTGGTGGGAGCATTGGTCAAATGTTTTGATTTTATCTGCCCACTAGTAGTAGTATACAAGGCTGATGTTTTTGTTGGTGGGATTGTAACAGGGAAAAACAAGTGTAGTTCAGAAACTTGAAGACTTATTGTGCAAAAATGGTATATCAGGGCCAAGTGTTTGGGTACTTTAAATAAAAATAACATTTCTGCTGGAACGGAATTTACAATGCTTATGATGCAGGGAATTCAGGTCTTCATGAAGCTGGTCTCTGACAAATTGTATGATTCCCAGAAAATGCACAACGTATATTCTATGTTTCAGGGCATTACACTGGTGTATATACATACAAAAGGGAGGGCAGTAGTGGAAACTCAGTTGAAGTTAACTCTTGTATACAATGTTACCTCACATTTTATAGATAGAAAGATTTGAATACATTATATATAATCTACTGGAAATGTTTTGCTTAAATCAAGTTGTGGAATAAAGGTAATTTTTTCACTATGCATTTCTTCAGGTTTCAAGTAAAAGTCAGGAATTGTAAGTGGTTTTAAGTAGCTTTAAATATGTACACCTGCTGTATTGAAGAAGCCAGAAAAATGAACATTTTTTAGAGGGAGACTTCTGACTTCTAGATAAATCCATACTAGGGCATTTTAAGGTATAACTCAGCAGTTGACAAATTCTGAATACAGTTTAATTTGCTACGAAACTGTTATGTGGTTTTAGGATGAAGAGAGATAACCCCATCGCATATCATATGAATCCCATTCCTGGACTGTAGTGTATGATGAATCAGAAGTGTTTAAATGCTGCTTTTTTATATTTTTTTCCTGATTCATTTTCTTGCATTATGAATGCAGAGCGTTTGCTTTTATGTTGAGCCTCATTTTTATTATTTAGGCAATACCTTTTAAAATACAGATTTAGATGACTGTGCACAGTGAAAGACACTCCATTCCAGGAAAGTTGTTGGGCAGTCCGTGGTGGAAGTTGTGTTGCAAGTTGGGAAAGGTGATTTGATAATGGAATATTGTGAATGCGAGTTGTTCTCTTACATTTTTTACAGTAAAGCCATCTTTTCATGCATTTTTTTTTACCAGTTGAAAACTATATTATATTCAAAATCCTGTCTCAGGGACATGTTTGTAATGTGGGCAGGAGAATCCAGTTCTGGTAGTTTTCAAAATTCTGTGCTAGCTTTGATCAGTTTCAGTGTATTGTTTTTGTGATGTAATACATAAATTCTTGCCATATTGGAAGGTTTTTGAGTCAATTTAGTTTGTGAGAGGAACATGGTACAATTTTACATCCAGTACCATTTTGAACAAATCTTACTAGTCATAATATGGTGCTTTTAAGGTACTATAATATGCAGAGCCCTGCTGAAGCCATTAACATGTGTAGTTCTTTGTCATTTAAAATAATGTATTTTCATACTTTAGACTGGGAATTCCAGTGCGTATTGATCCTTTAGGAGTGTTTTTCTTTTCTTTTAGAATGAAAAGGTGACATATTTGAAGGCTTTATTGCAGATGATGCTACTGAATGTTTTAGTCTCGTGGAATGTATTACAAAGCTCCTGCATCATATTTGTTTATTGTTCTGAAGTAGTATTGCTGATATTTTTACAGGCAAAATGTATGCATTTTTCTTAGTACTGACAGGATGTTTGTTTTTCATGATATTTCCATGCTTCAGGAAAGATGTAATGTGTTGGAAAAAGTCATTTACAGTACAAACTATATTGAATATTATTTAATGATATGTATTTGTGTGTGTATATGCTTAGATAAGTACATATCTAAACACATGCGCACACATATAGTTGCTGCTATGATGTTCTGTTGATGCTTTCTCACAGATTCTGAGTATTCTAGAACTCAGACATGGTTTCATCGTTTAAATATTTCTTGTGTGTAGTACATTTAAGAAAATAACATTTTTTACAGTTCATATTTTTTTCAAAATGTGTCTGGGTTGTTTTTCTTTCCTTGTCTCTCTCTCCTGTCAAATTCTAAATAGTGGTACTGTTAGCATCATTATTAAATTTTAAGTATTTGCTTTTATACGTACACAGGCAACAGTCATAAATTCACATGTCAATGTCTGTTTTTGTCAGTGCATATATGTCAAGATATATTTTCTGTTTATGCATTGAGCTGACTTTATCATCAACATGTTAAGAACATTTTTTTTTGTCAACTACCACGATCACTGCAGGTTTAAACCTTTAGATTCCTTCCATGTGAATTTGGCTTTAGGGTTAAACATGGTACAGGTAACATAGGCTTACATGCCAAGAAACCCTGTTTTGGCATTTACTGGGGCTGGCAGGACTGTGCATGTCTTTTCACTATAATAAAGGTATTTGGGTTTTGTCTTTTCTCCTTGGATAAGCATAGTAAAACACCAATTTCAGTCCAGTATTGCATAATATCTGTAGTAATGATATCCACCCCATCTGCAGTGACTGCTGCCTTAGGGTGCTATAGCCCTCACCTCCCCTACATAGAGAGGCAGTATCTGTTGCATCTTTTAGTCTTCTTTCCTGAATAGTTTTTCCTTTTTACGAGATCACTCAGTCTTTGTAACACTGATTTGTTTGTAGGTCATGTAACTGAGGTGAAAATGCAAAGGTTAAACTAGACTGAAAGTATCTGCAGCCCAGTTTTTCATTCTCTGACTACATTGTTTACAGGCTGTTATAGGAGTGTCTTCACTGCCAAGAAAGATATTTCAATGCCCGCCATAGTTTTGATATTTTATATATTATATTGAGATACCTGTTGTGTCATACCAGTAATATAGAATGCACTCCAGCACAAGCATCGATGACCAGCAGTCCTTTTGCCGGTACTGCTTCTCACTACTTACATCGGTACATAAATGGTAGTATGTATGTTCCTTAATCCTTTCCCACCATGAGGAACACCCCTCTACTTAAATTTTGCAGTTTACCAAAAATCAAGTTTGCCATTTGTTTCTGAATATTTTAGTATGGTTTTACCATTTACTTGAAATTAGATTTCTTCTTAGAATTTGTGAGAATTCACTGTAAACAATTGCAAGTTTTACAGATGAACACAAGTTCTTTAACACCGAATGATGAAATCTATAAATTGCTCTAAATGGTCTAGGTTTGATGAGCAGCCCAGATGCTTGAGGAACCAGCCTAAAGAGGGATGAGTGTATGTGACCTTTGAGTCATGGCCCAGACCTGTGCTCCAGTAACCTTACATAGAGTGATGGCCTCTGTAACCTGCTGTCATATCTCACTGCTGGCATCTTATGATGCAGGGAGGTAGAAGGAATGAATGGGTCTGTTATGGGCATAGATAGAATGTTGATGGAGGGACATGGCCAAAAAGAAGATAAAAAAGAGTAAAAAGACATGTAGAAGACTGTTTAAGGAGATTTATATATTAAATTGTTTTTACATAAATTGTTCTCACAATGTTGTATCTCAGCTATAGAAGGAAGGACAGTATTTCAGAGACTTGTCTACAAAATAAGTCACAAACTTTCATATCTTCAGGGGCTTTCTCTTTGAGTCAACCATAGCTAAAATCTAGGAGGGGTGTGAGTAATGCTTTTGCAAGGTAAAAAAATGTCAGTTCTCGTAATGCCAGAAAATTATTGGAAAGTAAGACTAAAAACGGTAAGAAAAGTAGTAGTCTCCTTGGGAAGCATGCTTCAAGACAACTTGGGAAAGCCCATTCTGCCTCTATTATAAATTGCATAATTCTTGATTTATGTCCTGAATTACAAGATTTACTGACCCTTGCATGTGTCATCACTACTGTGCTTAGTGGAATGCCTTTCCTTCTGAATTTTTCCAGTCACAAAGTGTCATTGCCTTCTGTTAAGCTATGTTTAGTTAATTTGTGTACCTGCACTTCAGTAAGTGCCACTACAGTTGGTTACTAACCTATCTACTGTTGAGCATCAAGTATTGCTATTTATCACTCAGTCATGTGCCTGTATCACTGAGCCATTGCCAGTTGAGTATGAAGTTTTCAGTCAGATTACATTCTTATAGTAGCACAAAAAATGGTTGATTGACTTTGGAAGGTATAGGATGCTTGTGATAAACCAGGATGCCTTCTATGGACTAACATTTTTTCTTAGTTTCACGTTCTTAGGTGGTACAAAGGCTGAACCATTAGCAACCTTTTGATTAATGTTGCGCTGCCTGTGCATTTTTTGAAGCCTATGGTAAATTACTGGTAACTCTTCTGAGTAATATGGTTAGTGATCTTTGCTAACTTTGAAGGCTGTGTTAAAACCAAAAAAGAAAACCAAACTGGATGTGTTCCGTAACCAGCGAGTAACCTTGAAGTGCACAGTAACTAAATTCAATGACAGAGTTGCAAAATATAATATCCAAAGATAACTCTCTTATTTTAAGCTCTATTCATAGGCTTTTCATCAGCCACACGCTGAATTCTTCAGAAAATATGGAATAGAATTTTAAAATCATCCACATGATTTAAATAACATAGTTACAAATCACATGGTTCCTACTTCAATTTAAAACCACCTGTCATCGTACTTGCACATACACTGTGTTCTAAAAACCGTAACTAACCTAAGTTTACCTGGCATATCAACTATAGTTAATACTGTACCCATTGATGTATTAAATAAATCCAATGACCTTTCAAATGCATTGAAACAGAAATCACTTGCTTGTGGCATAACATATGTGCCAAATAACAAATGCAATATTTGCAAACCATTCTAAGGAAAATATAAAATAACATTGAAAAAGCACAACTAGATAAATGACAGTGGTTGAACTTGAGCCTATTGCCCTATAATTATTAATATAAAGCAGATCAAGTAAGCTCACCCAAATCAGCTATTTACTAATGGTCGGAGCTCTTGTATTGATATAAAAATCAAACTGTATCCGTACAAAACTCTAACAATGTGTTCCAAACCCGGGGACAATAATCTCTTCCCCTAATGACTGTCACACAGCCTCAATAAAACCAAGGATTAAAAACGAACATACAAAACCTGTTCTAAACTGGAGACATTTCAGTAATAAACTTCGCTCCAGAAAGTGCGTGTTAGTAACCTACAATCCACCAGTTTAAATCTACTACTAACCTAACATAGCAGTGTTATGTTAATAAGACACACTAGTATATAAAATGAAACAATAGAACCTAGTGTGAATCAAATGAACGAATACATACAGGTAGTAAATGACAATAAAAAATAAGTAAAATTGTACATATGCCTAAATGCATCTTTGACCTCAAAACATCACTACCGCTAAAATATTAAAGAAACCTGAACACAAAAATTGGTTACAAAATACTGTTGTCTGGCTTAGAAGACAAACCATTATAAGCACCCAAAACTCAAACTCAAAAAAATCATTAATTTATAAAGTTCCAAAAGGGACTAAGTAGGGACTGGAATTATTATCTATCTAGCCTCTTCAATTTTAAGAGGCAAGATATGGACAACATGCCATTAATGCCAGGTGTATGGCAAGCATCCAGCCTTAGTTGCCATAACAACTCTCTATATTCCAAGACGAGGAATGTAGGTCCACCTCTACCATCAGATTTGACCTGGTCTATAATAAAAAACTGGAAGTTATGATTAGGATTCTCCACAGTATGCTTAGCTAAGGCATTCTCCATCTTACCCTTTCTCATGGCATATAAATGTTCATATATGCATTCATGTAATTTCCTGTTGATTTTCCCGACATAGAACACTGGACAACATGAACATTGAGCTATATAAACTACTTGGGAACTTAAACAGTTATACCTTCCCCTTATATGATATATTAGATCCCTTATTACATATCTAGAGCCAGTCTTGATATAACTACAGTACCGACACATATTGCACTTGTACGTGCAGTTCCTGGTACTGGGTGTAAACAGTTTCTTCTGTAAGATACCCTTAAGGTTAGAACTCCTTTTAAACACTATTCTCAATCGTTCAACCACTGATCTACTAATAGAATCATCCTGTAGTATTAAATTCCAATTTTTCAATTTAATGGAATATAATTCCTTGGCATCCATACCGTATGTCAGTATAAAACTGTTGTACATTGGGGTTACTTGAGTACTATGCATTAAAGAATTCTCCTGCAGTTCGTGGTCTTAGTTAAAAATAGGTATATAAACCCCAGTAGCCCTCTTGTTCTGTACCTCCCTTACCAGGTTGTTAATGGGATCTATAGGGTAACCCCTGTTTAGGAATAAGTTGGTCATGAAAATACATTTCTCGAAGAAATCACAGTCTCTGGTTACCAGATCTATAGGATAACCCCTGTTTAGGAATAAGTTGGTCATGAAAATGCATTTCTCGAAGAAATCACAGTTTCTGGTTACCGTACGGGCTGCCCTAACCAGTTGTCCTTTTATGATTGACCTTTTTTGAGAAAATGGATGACAACTGTTAAAATGGACATTGCTATTAGAAAAGGTCTCTCTTCTATAAATCTTAGCTATGAAACATCTTTTTTCTTTATCCTTCGCAAGGTTAATGTCCAGATAGGCTACCCGATCTGAGGAGAAACTATGGGTGAACCGAAGAAATTCTGTAGATGTATTAAACAAATCCATTAACATGTTGACTGTCTCATCATTACCCCTCAGGATAATAAAAATATCATCCAGAAATTGGGTATACAGGAAGACTCTATCCATGAATAAGTGATTGGGTAAAATGTAACGGCCCTCCCAGTAAGCCATAACCAAATTGGCCACACTGGCTCCACAAGGTGAACCCATCGGCACCCCTTTCAACTGATGAAAAAATCTGTTGTTAAAAGATACATAATTATGGGACAAAATTATGTCCAACAATTCACTAACCATTTGGATTTCTTTTACTGGGGCTTTTTTTCTTATTAGTATGGCTGGAATCCAATCTAGAGCTACTGAGTGGGGAATGGAGGAGTAAAGATCCTTCACGTCAATAGTTAGAAAATGGCTGTCCTCACTATAATTAGTTTGATTTAATCTAGAGAGGAAAGACCAAGAATCCTTAGAAATTTGAGGCTCACTGGTCATATATTGATTACTGTATCTACCACTTTAGCACAGGCGTAAGTGATACTGCCCCTAGCACTCACCAGTGGTCGCATGGGTAGCTCTAGATTGCTCAGTAGCTCTGGATTGGATTCCAGCCATACTAATAAGAAAAAAAGCCCCAGAAAGAGGGATAGTAGAGATTATTCATGAGCTGTTAGGATAGAAATTTCTTTTGAAAATATAGCTAAGGAGTGGGATAAAATTAAGGTGGAATTTAAAAATAGGATAGAAATAAAGGAAATGGAGCGTTGGTTAAGAAGGGACAAGAATTATTTAGGGGGACTGACAAAGTATTGGAGAATGGTGAAATCTCACAGAACAAGAAGAGGATCAACTGCAGAATGCTAGATGGAAAATAAGGAGCTATCTCAATAATATGCACAAGTTTTGAAAGGTTGCTATGGAGAAACTGTTTTTTTTTAATAACACTAGAGCACAAAAAATGTTTCAGCACAACAACTTAGGCAACAGAAAGTAGAAAGGGCTGTCGCCAAACTTAGGGAGCCTGAAGCAAGGAAGGTAACAAGAGAATCCTGTAGAGGTATTAGAACTATTCTGACAATTCTTTGAAAGTCTCTATAAAGCAGAGAAATATGAAAATCAAGAAACTGTACAAATGGAAATGTTTATGGAAGAATTAAATATGCCAAGGTTAGAGGTAGATGAAGCTCAGTTATTAAAGGTTAGGATAGGAGGATACGAGACAAAATTGTGATGTATAACCAATATACAGGAAAGTCCCCAGGAATATAAGGTATTCCTGTGGAAGTTTGGAAGCTAGAAGGAAAAAACAATAAAGATCTGGAAGATATTAACAGTATTTTACAAGGAGGAGAAGTACTAATGTCCTGGAAATAAGCAGTGGTAGCTGTAGTAGCTTGAGGGTAAATATCTACCAGTTCCAGTTTCATACAGGCCAATTTCAATACTAAACCAGGATTATAATGTCTATAATGGGTAAAAGAATGGCAAAAGTAATGCCAAAACTGATAGATGTGGATCAGTTTGTTTTGTGGAGGGAAGGCAAACATTTGACAACACTATAACAGAACATTGATGATCCAGAGGGAAACAGAATATAAGAAAATACCATTGTTGTTTGTGGGTCTTGATGCAGCGAAAGCATTTGATAGATTAAGCTAGGATTTTATAAGCAGGACAATGGAAATATTAGCATTTTCTGAAAAATTATAAGGTTGGTTAGGAGGATATATGGGGGATTTGAGACAAAAATTAAAGCAGGCCAGGTCCTCTTTGGTAATTTCTGCTTGAGCAGAGGAGCCAGGCAGGGGTGTCCTCTTTTCCCTTTATTATTCGTATTATATTTAGAACCACTGGGAAAGAAAATAAGGGACTCAGAAATTTAAGGATATAATTGGTATGGTAGTCGAGAAAAGCTGACTTTATTTGCAGGTGATATTATTTTATACCTGACAAAACCAGAAAAAGACATTGCAGTGTTGTGGAACATTTTGAGATAGTTTCACATCTTTTCAGGATACAAAATTAATGAAGCTAAAACAGAGGCAATAGCAGTAAATTATGTACCCACACACAGATTGGTTCAGGAATATCCATATTTATTGGGACATGATAAATGAAGTGTTAAGTAGCATGGATTAAAAATGATTCTAGTGTGGTGGCTAAGGATATGTGGGAAGAGACTAAAAAGATGATAAAAAAACTGAGAAAATAGAAGCTTTGTTATATGGATATGGATAATAAGATACAAGTAGTTGAAATATTTTTAGTCCTTTTAGTCTTATATACAGGTCAGGCATATTTTTATCAACCAGAGGAGAATTTGTGGTTAGCAATTAATAAAGAGCTGAAGGACTTTATCTGGGAGGAGAAGACAGCAAGAGTCAGGTGGGATAAGCCGATTCTTTTAGTAGAACAAGGCAGATTGGGTTTACCCAATTTGAATGGTATTTTCAGAGCTGCACAGTTAAGACTCCTATACGTAGCAGAAGTAGAAACTATAATTCAAAGTGGAAAGGGATGATGAAGAAACAGGGGAAGCTCAAGAAATAAGGAGAGACTCAGATTTTGGATGCAGGCCTTTAAGAATAACAACAGTAATCATACAGAATATTATATCTATAAAATAGCAGGAAGCATTCTAAGAACTAAACCAACACAGGAATGGAGAAAGATTCTGCTAATAGGGATGATTGCAATTAGGGATATAGACAATAGGCAAGAGGGGGCTGGAATTTATTGGAGAAAACTGGAAAAGGAACCAAGGTACTGGGAGCAACTAGAGAGGGAAAGATGATGGAATGGCAAGACCCCAAAAATGTATTTGGACTGCAGATTAGAAATTGCCTTCCCTATCAGGGATTGGTATCAGAGTATAGGCAAAGAGAAAGAAATAGGGCAATCCTAAATAAAAGACCAGCATTGTTAGAGTTTTTAGTAAAATTTAGAACATTCCTGCCATTAAAAAAGGAATAATTAGTAGAGCATATAAAATATTGCATAACTATAACAATCAATGAGAGGATGTTGGAATGGATTGGGAAGAAAGATTGGATAAGCAATTCACAAAAAAATGGGAGAATATATGTATGTCTCCCAGATATGCAACAAAATCTAGAAGATTTAGGATTTTTGCCTGGAAATGTTTGCATAGATATTTTTATACCCCGGGTAGACTCCAGAGAAGTTTTCCTCAGGCAGACAGCAAATGAAGAAAGAGGTAACTGGAAACATATTTTCTGGGAGTGTGGTGAATTGGCAGACTTTAAGGATTCCCTGTGGAATGCACTGTCTGAGATGCTGGCTGAGCAGATTGATCTGACGAGGGACATGATTTTTCTGAGCTATGATACAGAATCAGAATTTCATAGACATGGTAATGCCTTGCCTTGTCTAATAATGGTGGCTGCCAAAAAAATCAATTACTAGAAAATAGAAATCAAAATCTAAACCAGCTATCCTAGAAGTAGTGAATATAGTAACAGAGATAAAACAACTGGAATTGCTATCTGTAGAAAAGAGTAGGAACTAACTACATAAGAAAAAATGGGAATTGTGTGAAAAATACATATAAGGGAGGAATGAGGTTTAGAAGGCGGCAGGACTTAAATGAGCTGTGTAATGTTTGACTGAAAAAGATTGGGTGGGTTATAAGTGATCTGTAATGCTTGCAACTGCGAGTCTGTCAATATGGTTTGCCATGTAAAATGCTTGCAACTAGGATTGTGTTGGTATGGTTTGTTTTCATTTGTATAAATTTATGATTGCCTATGTAGTAAGTGATGGTTTAATAAATATGTTTCTTTATAAAAAAAGGCAGGAATTGAATAATTTATGTAATGTTGCTTAGGTTATATGATATAGATAGCAATACATGTGAAGTAAAATGTTTGTTATGTTAAAAAAAAGTAGTAGGGTGACCTTAATTGATTTGTTGAAGTTTGTCAGGATTGGTGATGGTGGATTTTTTAGGATCAGCTGTGGTTTGGATTTTGGGTGCCACAGCCTCTGATCTTTTGAAACACCTTTATCAAATTATCACTTAAGATATAGGCATGCAGACATTTATAGAAAATACAACATATCAGATTAACATTTTGCATTCATATACATTATACACTGCATGTGTTATTTCCTTATAATTGGCTTTCAGTCCAACATTACATAAATTGCTCAATTGTGTTTCTTTAAACCTCACTCCTCTTAAATGTTATTATGCATGTAAAGTTCCCACAAATTCCATTTTTATATATAATTTGCTTCTTCCATTTTTTAAAGATCCCTCTTCCAGTTCTTTTATATCTTTTATAATATTCAATAGTTCAAATACAGTTAGTTTAGATTTTGATTTCTGTTTTCTAGAAGTTGCTTTTTTGGCAACCATCAACATTAAATTTAAGGTTTTGCTATGTCTAGGCAATTCAGACCCTTTGTCCCAGCCAGAAATAATAATTTCCTTAGTTATAGCCATTTGCTCCCCACTATTTCTGGCAGAGTAATCTGAAAGGAAATTTTAAAATTCTGCCACTTACTTAATGCACTCCCATAAAGCATGTTCACAGTTATACCTTTCTTCCCCTTCCCACTTTCAGTGTTTCTTATCTACCCGAGGAAAGGGTATTTGAAGTCTGCTGGGGTATAAAAATACCTGTGCAGACACTTCCAATTAAAAATCCCAAACCTTCTGGACTTTGTTACATACTCGGGCAACATACATAGGTCCTCCCATTGTTCCCTTGTAAATTGGTTTACTAGTCTCTCTTCCCAGAAAATCTCCTCCAACTGATTCTTATATGTATCATCTAATTTTTATATGCTGTTTTTAACACCAACTTCTATTCTAGATTTGACTTCAAAATCTGCCATGGCAGGTCTTTCACTTTGGACTCCTCCAATCCCTTTCCTTTGTCTGTATTCTGATATCAATCCTTAGTAGGAAAGACATTCTATAGTATACAGTCCAAACTGCTATTTGTCCTCATCCCATTGCATTGCCTTATCTCTAGTTATTTGCTCCCAATACCTTGGTTCCCCTGAAAGTTTTCTCTAGTAAATTCCAGTCCTAAATTGTACCCCTATATGCAGCCATCCCTATTGGCAAAATCTCTTATTATCTTAGTTGTTAAATACTTTCTGCAACTTTACAAATAGAATATTCTATGTGGTGGTTGTTATTCATCTTAAAGATCTGCATCCAAAATCCCACTTGCTCTTTATTTGTTGAACTTCACCCCATGCTTTAAATTATCACCTTCTTCTTGTGCTGTGTATATAAGTCATAACTGTGTAGCTCTAAAATATCCCTTCATATCAGGTAATCCTAAAACACCTCGTTCTGTTGGGAGGATCAGCTTAGCTTACTTAACTCTAGCCATCTTCCCCTCTCAGATAATGTCTTTATTATTGATCTCCACTTTTCTTCTGGTGGATAAAAATATGACTGACCTGTATTCATATCTATAAATAAGAGCTTCCACTCCCTCAGTTTTTGTATTATATTTTAGTCTCTTCATAAACCCTTAGCTGACATAGCAGAAGCTTTTTTTTTGGTCCATATTGTTCCCTATTGTAAATAGTTTGGCTCATCATGTCCTCATAAATACGGGTGTTGCTGGACTAATTTGTGAGTGGGTACATAATTACTAGCTGTAGCCTTTGTTTTAGCTGCATTGATTTTACATCTCGAAAAGAAAAAAAAATAGATAAATGAAAAGACTTGATACTGTCTCAAAATGTTCTACAACACTAAAATGTCCTTTTCTGGATTTGTCAAGTACAACATAATATGCATGTAAAGCCAACCATTCTTGAGTACCATGCCAATTATATTGTCAAATTTCTGAGTCCCTTATTTTTATTGCCATTTGGTCTAAATATAAAGCAAAACAACAAAGGGGAAGGAGAACATCCTGGAATGGTGGTTCTGTTCAAACACAGCTTTTCAGAGATGAACCCTCCCACTTTAATTCTTGCATTTGATCATTCATGTATCCTTCTAATAAACCTTATTATTGTGTGAGGGAGTGCAGACGCTTCTATTGCTGCACTCATAAAATCCCAGTTTACTCTATTGAATGCTTTCTGTGTATCCAGACCCACCAACAACTGAAATATTTTTTGCATTCTATTGTTCATAGATTAGTACTAGGCTAACTGCCCTTGTGAGCCATTTTAAGCCTAGCCAATTTGCCTTGTGAGACTCAAACCCTGCACTTTGTGTTTGTAAGGCAAACACCTTAACCATTAGGTCACCCTCCTAACCCCTAATAATAAACAAAATTCTATTAATGTGAAATGTTTGCCACCCTCCTGAAGATCACATTGATCCATATCTATCAATTGTGGTAGCACTCATGCCATTCTTTTAGCTAGTTTAGCCATAAATATTTTACAATCATGGTTTAAAATTGGGTAATACAGCAACCACAACTTTCTTACAACATGCTGGTGCTTCCCCTTATTTGACAATACTAATAAACAAAAGCCTTCAGATCTTTATCACTTTCTTCCCTCCAAACTTCCACAGGAATGCCATTTATTGGTGGAGACTCACCTGCAGATTGCTCATCATTACCATTTTTATCTCATCTTCACCTATCTTAACTTTTAGTTGTTGGGCCTCATCTTCTCTTATTCTTGACATAATTAAGTTTTCCATAAATGTTTCCATTTGTGCTATTTCTTGGTTTCCACATTCCTGTGCTTTATACAAAATTTAATAACATTTCTGCATTATTTCAGTAATACCACAATAGGATCTCTGGTCATTTTCTTGTCATAAGCTCCCTAGCTATGGTAACAACCCTTTCTATTTTCTGTTGTCTAAGTCATGCTAAATGTTTTTGTGTTCTGAAGCTGCACAAAATGGTTGCTTAATAGTAATCTTTCTAAACTCATGCATGTTATTTAAATACTCCTTGTTTTCTCTTCAATCTGCAGTGGCTCCTCTTTTTCTTCTTTAAGATACCGCTTACTGTGTGATACTTTAGCCTTTGTTAGCCCCTCTGAATAATTCCTATTATTTCTGAACTAGATCTCTTTGTTTTATCTCTACCCTATTTTTCATCTCTGTTTTCATTTTAGCACAAACATTTTTTATTAAAAGTAGGGATAGATTTATTTATGGAAGACAGTTTTCTAACTGTGAGAGTAAGTGTGTTATTTAGCAGAGTGTAAGTTATGCTCTTTCTATGTGGGGAAAACAGAGGGGGCCCTTAGATGTATATATGAATATTTATATGCTATCCGGAAGAAGGATGTTAAGAATTCATTATATAAGCACACCATCCATTGTGTAGGAGCTACTTTTTTATATTTTGTGTTAGAAGAGGTACCACATGAGATTAGGGGTGAGCAATGGGAAACTAAAATTGAATAGTGGGAATTATACTGGCAATTAGAAGCCTGTAATTCTCCAAGTCTTAATTAGCATGTTTCATAGGCAAAACTACCTTACAGTTTGTAGCATGCTACAGACCACCCTCTCAAACTCAGGAACCCCACACAGCCTTCCTGAAGACACTGGAGAGTATGAATGTCTCTCCAAATACCATCATATTGGGAGACTTCAACTACCCAAACATAGACTGGGAACATTACTCAAGCCCCAACACCCTAACCCAAAGGTTCCTAGAATTCATAAACTCAAATGCAATAGAACAACTAGTCACCATTCCCACAAGAGGAGACAATATACCAGACCTGATCATCACAAACATGGGGGCAAAATGCTCCACACCGGAAGTATATCCCTCTTTGGTAAGATCAGACCACAAATTAATCTCACTGGAAATCCACATCCCGCCCCCACCCCCTACACAAAAGACCACAGTGAAGAACTTCTCAAAAGCCAACTTCACACTTCTTAAGACTGAAGTGGTATCCTTCGAGGCCCCTGGGCCAGTGGAAACCACAACCCACACTGCTGAATCCTTTGCAAATGCCTTCTACGGGCACCTTCAAGAATGCATGGATCATGCAGTCCCAAATAAAACCAAGACCCATTCCCCCAAAGGCAGGCGCCCGGTCTGGTGGACCCCAGCTATAAACAAACTTTACAACAGGAGGAGGAAGTTACTACATGACAGAGCAAAATCTCTAAAAGGGAAGGCATCTCTGATCAGTACTAGCAAAAAACTACGATCACTCATAAAATCATCCAAGGCCAACTTTGAGAGAAAAATCGCAAAAGACACAAGACAATCACAAGGCCTTCTTTAGCTATGTTAGAAACCTGGGTGGAAACTCCCAGATATGCTCAGAGTTAGTCCAAAATGACACAAAATACACTGAACCCACTGACATCGCCAACATTCTGGCAGACAGGTTCAGTGCAAATCCCCCCCCCAAAAGGAGAAATAACTATCCCAGCAGAGTGTAGACTCCCTAACATCTCAGATACCCAGGTGAGAGCCGCCCTCTCTAAAGCTAAAAACACAGCATCAATGGGACCGGACGGTGTCCCGGGCTGTGTGCTACATGAACTCCAAGAGGAACTAAACCCACACATAAGGCTGCTGTTTAATCTTAGCCTTACTACAGGATCACGTGCCAAAGAGTGGCGTACGGCAACAGTGGTCCCACTTCACAAAGGCGGTGCTTCTACGGACCCTGGAAATTACCGCCCCATAAGCTTGACGAGCCTGGTCTGCAAAGCTATGGAGAGGATCATTATGGAACTCATAAACAAAGACATTGGGGACCTACAGACATTGGATCCTACCCAATTTGGCTTTGTCAAGGGCAGATCCTGCCTTTTGAACTTGGTCGACTTTTTTGAAACAGTCACTAAGGCCATTGATGAGGGTAAGGCAGTTCACACAGCCTACCTTGACTTTGCAAAAGCCTTCGACATAATACCCCACTTGGGCATCATAGACAAACTCACCAGCTTAAATGTAAACCCATATGTCACAAGATGGGTTGCAAACTGGCTCAAGGACAGTTGCTGGAGCTATGTCAGACTCTAAGCCAGTCACAAGCAGTGTCCCACAGGGCTCAGTCCTGGGACCCCTCTTGTTCGGCATTTATTTTTCTGAGGTACAGGCAAACATAGGAGGATTGTGGCTGACAAAGTTCGCAAATGACTGCAAACTGGGTGCCATAATTGATACTCCAGCGGACACAAACATCCTTCAGAGAGGCCTCATAGAAACGGATAATTGGTGCCAGAGCCATGGCCTTAAGCTGAACGCCAAAAAATGTATAGTCATACCCTTTGGGAAAAACAAGGTACCCACAAATTACCACATAGGTGGTAATCCATTAAGTACGGAAGAGGAAATCAGGGACCTAGGGTCCCAGGTTGACAGTAACCTCTCATTTGACACTCACATTGCCAAAGTGGTTAGGAAGACCTTCTATATTGCCCACCTTATCATGAAGGGTTTCACATCAAAACAAACAAAAAATACACATAATTTTATTTACAAAAGGGGTAGTAACCTTAAGGAACTTCTCCAGAAAAATGGGTTAATACAGTCTTTTAATAGACAGAAAGGTATGTTTCGGTGTGGTCTTTGCAGTTGGTGTAAGCTAATCAAAACAGGGAATGCTTTCCTAATTAGAAATTAGAAATATCAAATTTATCATAAGATTAATTGTGAGACTAAATCAGTTATTTATGTAGCCTTATGTGATTGCTGCCCGGCCTTTTACATAGGCAAGACCGACCGTAAAGTACGGGAACGCATTTACCAACATGCCTATGCAATAAGGAATAATAAAAATGATAATGCCTTAGCAAAACATGTTAGTTCCAATCCAGGGCATAATTTTTATTTTATGGGCATAGACCATGTACCGTCTAGTATCAGAGGTGGCCCTTTTTCCTTGATTTTAGAAAACCAGGAACTCGAATGGCAACTCCGGCTGGATGCATTCAGGTCCCCTGGCCTGAATGAAAACTGTAACATTTCAGCTGTTTTAAAATTAAGAAGCTATTTGAGGTAATATTATTATTCCCTAGGTAATAGGCCTTGTTTAGCTAATATCTATTATATTATAGAGATTAGTTCTTTCACTTATTTTTATTGGATGGGCAATTTTTAAGAGGTTTCTTGTGTGTGTGTATATATATATATATATATATATATATATTTATTTTTTATATATTTTATATATATATATATATATATATATATATATATATATATATATATATATATAATATATTTATATACACTATTTTTTATTTTCCCTTATATTGATTGTTTCTTGTATGTTAGTTATGTGTATTTTTTGTTTATATATACACACACATGTAATTTAAAATTATTTAGAGTAGGCGTGTTCTTTTTATTTATTGACTTTTGGACTTTATAGTATTGTTTATTGAGCCTTGCTGACTTTTTTGCTGTTCGACTGTGTTGAAAAGATGATCGACATCAGGACATGACATGCTACTAGTGTCATTTCCTGTTGTTTTATTTTAAAAACTGGCGTTTTTTTAACTGTCCTGTTTGCCTCTGATGAAGCTGCGATATTAATTGCGGCGAAAACGCTTGTTTACTGAACTAAATAAAATTTGCGTTAAGGAGTTTATCGCTTGGTTTGCTGGACTTAAGGTTGCCTGTTTACTTGTTTCTATTTGTCTTCAACCTTTGCGCTTGTTTGAATTAGTAAAACTACTAAATGCTTTGAAAGACACTGCAAAACAATCTACAGTCTTTGTTCAGTTATAAACAGATTATTCAGGTTTGTCTATATGCAACTCAAATGGTAACGTTCAAGAGAACTTGCATATAGGTAGCACAGTACTAAACTGCTAGTTTGTTAGCCTTGTAAAAGTGTTGCCTTCAGCATCAGAAACAAAGTCATTATAGGAGGACTTCCTAGATAGCTGCACATTAACAGTTTAATTCTAGCTCTCCCAGTGTGAAAACTGAATCTCAGCAGAGAAGGCCAGTAGACTTGTGTTTATGGGTAAATTTCAATAACTGGCTAGTAAGTGTACTGCCTGGATGCCAGGAAAAAAGAAATACAGATGACCGGGGAAAACAATCAGCTACAAAAGGTGAGGAAGAAACACTGATCAGGGAAAGTTTTGCAGCTGTTCAGCAAAAAGCAGTGCAGCCTCCAGACATGAATTGCAGTAACCTACAGGAAGATATATGACCACTGAATACAGACCTGGTTAAAACAAATAAAACAGTGATGGAATATATCACCACAAATAACAAAAGGCTGGAAAAATGAAAGCAGTTTTAAACAGATGTTCAAATGAGGTGACAAAGCTGCAAATATCAGATGTCAAAATGAAGAAAAGGCTGGCTAAATATGAGAGTGCTATGGAAGAGATGTTTAAAAAAATAATAGAATTAGAACAGAGCACATAGGGAAATCTGAGATTTTGAGCTGTACCAGAGAAGGTGGAAGGAACAGACTGCTTCAATTTTATGAAAGCACAAATAAGCAACTGGACTAGTATTCTGCAGCAGGAGCTGTTAGTTGAATGGGCACATTTTGTATGCTCCAAACATGGCTATGAGAAAGCAGCCTAGACTTTTACTAGTAAAGATACAATCCTACCAGTAGGAGGGGTTGAATTTGACAAAACTGTGGCAGAAGGACAAAGTACTAAAAGTGGGAGACAGCAGAGTGTTTTGTGGAGAATTATTGTTTATTGTACACCAGGCAGAAAAGAAGCAAATTCATTGTACTCTTCAGGGAATGTTGAGATGCAGGTATGAGATTCAAACTGCTGTACCTATCTGTCTTCAAAGAATTCTTCCCTGGACAGGCAAAATCATTTTTTGATTAAATGCATGTTAAGGAGGAAATACAAAAGTTTGTCCAACAAAAAGTAAGCTACGAGAGAGAAAAAGATTCTGCTTTTTGTTCTTCGGGTAATAAAGACCACAGAGCGACTGTACCTGTGAAACTTTTTCCATTGTTTAATTTGGAGTGAAGGAAGGGAGCATGAGAGCTGACTAGAAGAATGTGAGAGTACATTGGAAATGAAGCAGTGACAGGATTTGGGAGATGGAGATGAACAGTAATAAAACCAGAAACTGTATGATTGCAATATAATAAGTATATTTATAAAATATGACAGAGTAAGAAAATCTGGAAATATTAGACTTTTTCAGAATTTGTTGGACTTGTGGGAGACTCTAAAGCATATCCCCTACTTCATGACATTATTCAAAAAATGCTTTAGGGAGGGAAGAGGAGGGAGAAAGTTAACTAATATTTTTTTTCTTATTGGCACTATTTTTATGGTGTGTGGTTTTCTTTGCATGGTACAAAGTAAACTTTTCTCAGTTATTTTTAGGTGTAATGTGAATTGTAAACAGCTACTGCTGTTTTTTTTTCTTTCTCCCTTGTATCTTTCTTATTGTTCAGTTTTAAGAAATGTAGGCAATGCAATGAAAACAGCCTGGTTAAAAGAGCATGACAAAATAAAAAAAATGTGCTTTTACTCACTCTTGCATGGGAAATTACTGGATTAAGGACCGTAGTTTTGTTTATTAACAAGTCTTAAGAGTAAGCAAATGAAAAAGAATATTGAATATTATGAGTGTTTTTTTTCTATCAAAAACATGTATGCTCAGTAGCAATTCTGCAGCTGGTATTCATGTTTCTGTGGAAACAGTTTGATAAAGATAAACTGGCTGCCCGATTCTCATGTGTCTATGGAGATAATCTGACAAAGACTACAGACTGGTGGAAAGTGATTGAATAAAAAAAACTGAGAAGAGAAATTGGATAGGACATAATGTTCTCTGAAAGCATTCATGGGTTTTCCCAGGTGGGAGAGCTATAAAGAAAATACAAAAAATTAGAAGCACAGGCTGCACCATGCATCTTACCAGGTTTAACCTTTAGTTTAGGTTAACTGAAGTCTGTGAGTGTGGCTATCAGTTTGGGACTTTCCTGTTAAGAATGTTAAACATCAGTATTTGAAAATGTACATAGTTTTGTGTGTTAGTATTAAGTTAATAGGTTTTAAGGGGTATTGGGTTTTTTTTTCAGGGCTTTCAATAAAACAAAAAGGTTTTGTGAAATGCGACATAGGCTAAAATGGATATAACAAGAAACAACTGTATAAAAGTTCAACCTGCCAAACAGTGCATGCATGTAACACAAAAGCTGAAACTAGACATTTAACAAAAAAAATGTTATACATAAAAGGTGGGAATAATAACTTTTTAATGCAATTATGCTTTCTGTAATGACTTTAAATGTCAGTGGTCTCGCAGATAAATACAAAAATATGTGCCCCTCACCAGGCTGGATAAGGAGAAAGTCATGGTTAGTTTGTCGGGTGCCAGAATCCTCCATATTACCAATGCACTCAAGTCTCTCAACAGGTACTGTTATGACTCTGTCATAGTCTGTGTTGGAGTTAATGACTTGAAACGCACCTCTCTGGACTATATGAAGATAGACATGATCAAGCTCACTGAGTATGTGCCCCAGGCAGGTATGTTCCTAGCCTTAAGCAGCATTCTGCCGTCACCCACAATGATGTTTCAATACAAACAGAAAATGATTGAATTTAACAATTGGCTTAGTTTCTGGTGTCATTCCAAGGGGATCCAGTACCTGACAGCCTGGCATGACATGATTGACAATCCACGATGCTTTGTCAAAGATGGCCTGCATCTGTCTCCCTGGTCTTCAGCTCCTGGCAAAGGCTCTTGCCTCCCCCATAGTGCCGTTTTTAGGCAATGCCATGAGGTCAAAACTACCACCATGAAAATTTCATCAAAACATAAATTAAAGGGCATACTGCTAAACTCTAGGAGTCCAAACATGAAACTGTACTTAGTGCAAGCATTCTTAACCCTGGAATAAGCTGACATTTGTGCAGTCACAGAAACCTGTTTCAAAGCTGCAGAGAGCACTCCAGCTATACCAGGTTACTCATACTATCCTTCATTCAGACCCCAAACCGTGGGTACCAAAACAAAAGGAGGTGGAGTTGCAATATATATAAAAGACAATACACACCTCTAAACTGGTAAAACAGTGTGATGCACAGGAAATACTCCAGGTGCAGTTAAAAATTGACAATACCCCTATTCAAATCATAGCTAGCTACAGGCCTCCAACTCTGACTCAAGATGCCCACTCCACCTATTTGGATGTCTTTGAATCTATTAAGATTCTACCCTTTACCCTGATCTTGGGTGACTTTAACTATCCAACCATAGATTGGAAGAAATACTCATGCCAAAACACAGATGCCCAGAGATTCCTTGATTTTGTCACTGCAAATGCCTTGGACCAGTTGGTTGACACCCCCCACAAGAGGTGAAAATATCTTGGACTCGGTATTAACCAACATGAGTAACCACTGCAGCATCCCTACAGTGTCATCATCCCTGGTAAGATCTGACCACAAAGCAATCGCTTTCAAAGTCACCATCTCCCTCAACCCCCCCCCCCCCTCCCAACTAGGGTCAAACAAAAAAACTTCTGCAAAGCTAAGGGAAGGTATAAACAGCTTCACAGCCCCCTCCCCTCCACAGGAACTGGCACATATGTCCAAACCTACACCAAAGTACTATATGAGCATTTATATAGCTGTATGGCATAAATAATACCAGGCATGATGAAATCATACCCCTCAAGGAAGAGTAAACATGTCTGGTGGACATCTGCAATAAATAAACTCTATAATAAAAGGAAACCATTGCTGTCCAGGACCAAGGAGGAGCAGGTGTCTAATTGGAAGCAATATCTCCTTAGCCTGAACAAGTAAATAAGAGCACTAGTGAAATCCTCCAAAGCAAACTTCGAATCCAAACTGGCCACTTATACTAAAGACAGTCATAAGGCTTTCTTCACATATGTCCACAATCTCAAGGAAAGCACCTAGATCTGCTCCGAACTGGTGGTCAAGGACATTACATACACAAGTCCTATAGATATAGCCAACCTGCTAGCAGACAGGTTCAGTGAAAACTTCACTTTTCTGTTCCCATCAGTAAGACAGGACATCCCCAGTACCTTCCCCCTCCCCTTATCTCTAGGGAGCAAGTCATCACTGCCCTCTCAAAGGCAAAAAATGCAGCCTCAATGGGACCCGATAACATCCTAGGCTCCATCCTACATGAACTGAGGCAGGAACTTGCAGCACCATTAGGCACCCTATACAACCAAAGCTTGAGTACAAGCTTCATCCCAGCCGAGTGGAGGACAGCTACTGTCATCCCTTTGCACAAAGGTGGAGCACCGATCTAGGAAGTTATAGACCCATCAGCCTAACTAGCCTGATCTGCAACACCATGAAGTAGATTATCATGGACTTCATTAACAAGGACATTGGCAACCTCCAGACGCTTGATCCCATACAGTTTGGTTTTGTCAAGGGGAAGTCATGCCTGTTAAATTTGGTTGAATTCTTTGAGACAGTCACCAAGGCCACAGACGAGGGGAAAACAGTACACACCACCTACCTTGACCTGGCCAAGGTCTTTGATACTATTCTCCACTCAGGTATAATAGATACATTCTCTCAACTATACATCAATCCATATGTTACCAGATGGGTAACAAACTGACTCACTGTTAGAACTCACCTAGTGAAAATAGGGTAAGCCACCTCAAGTAGTAGACCCATAACAAGCGGTGTACCCTAGGGATCGGTCTTGGGTTTTCTGATGATTGGGTTATACTTCTCAGAGGTGTAGGCCAAATCTAGTGGGCTATGGCTGACCATGTTTGCAAGCTGTGTGCTGCCATCAATTCCCCTAGTGATGTGGACATCCTCCAAGAGGGTCTCACCCAAACAAATGACTGGTGCCAGAAACATGGCCTCAAACTGAATGCCAAAAAATGCATCATCATCCCTTTTGGGGAGAGTGATGTCCCCACAAATTATCACATTGATAATAAGACACTAAGCAAGCAATCAGTTGTGGGGGACGTGGGCACCCAGGTTGATAGCAAACTGACTTTTGACCACCATATTGCCTCCATTGTATGGAAAGCTTTCTACATGGCCCAACTCATTAGTAAGGTATCTCATCCAGGGACAAGGTGGTCATAACATCCCTGTATTCTTCCCTTATAAGACCCATTACTTAGTGCAGTGCCCCTTTTGGCATGTACCTCACAAAGCACATGCAGCAGCTGGAGAGACCACAGAGGTTCCTCACCCAGAGAATCCAGGGCCTCAAACATCTATCCTACATAGATAGGCTAAAAGCCTTGTCCTTCTACTCAGTCTCCTACAGACTCCTCAGTGGTGACCTCTGTCTGGCATACAAAGCAATCTCAGACCCCCCCTCTCCCTGATGGGACTACTGCTTATCCGCAAGTCAAGCTCCACTCAAGTAACCCACATGTGCGACCTCAACCTGGTATGAGACATCAATAGGACTTGGTGGGACAGATTTGTGTCCCAGAAACTCCCCTTTTATGGAATACACTCCCTCTCCACGTAAAGTAGAGTACCTTATTAAACCTTTTAAAGTGGAACCTGGATAACTGGATGGGGAACAGAAATACACCACTGGGATGCCACCTGTATCCCTGCTGTTTAGTGGCATAGGGTGCTGACTTGTTGGAACATGGGCTAAATTCTTGGTTAGGCTTGTAAGGGCCTCAAGGTCAATAGCCTAGTAACTTCCTATGATTCTATAAGAAAGTGCAGTGAACTATATTACAAAATGAAGAGTGCAAATAGCTATGTTACAAGAGGAACTCTTAGGAAGAATTGAACATGTGAATTTGATAAAGAAAGGTTTTCAGGATGGTTATTCAGTGGAATACCCAGGACAAAGGAAAAGAGGAGTACTTATATTAATTGCAAGAAGAGCTGCAGTAGTGATAGAAGAGGATAAAAAAAGATAATGATGGCAGATTTGTAGTGCTAAGGGGCTACTGGCAGGGGCAGAGGATTACACTGGCATGTATTTATATTCCAAAAATAAAAACACCAAACCACAGAGACTCTGTGCTTTTATTTTAAATTTTTATTGACGCTTGATCTGAAATAGTTATTGGGCGCATATCAAGACATTCAATTAAATGATAAGTGAGTCCAACAAAGCACAGCCACGAAGTAAAATCCAAGATCCTTTACTTGTAAACGTTTTCGTGTACAAAATTACATACACTTCCTCAGACAAGTTACTTTGGAACCTCTTGTGAGTTTAAATACGCTCACATACCCTAATAATTGTTTAATTTAATTAATTAAACAATCAATCAATAAACATATACATTCAGCCTTACTAAAAGAACAAGTATTTTATAATTTAATAAACCAAATATTTAAACAAAAAATAAAATTTATATATAAATTAAATAATTGATATATATACACACAAATGTCACTTAAGGAAATTTCTTTTTTTATATATAAAATTCACATAGGGAAAATACTTTAAAAAAATTCCCTTAATAACAAAATCCTTTAGTAATAAATTCATTAATGATAATAATCAATAATAAATTCTAATAAATAGTAAATAATAAATAATAAATTCAGCGAGTTGAACAAAAAGCGCAGTTATAATCAAGTATATACATACTTAGATATAAATAATATAAATAAGTAAATAAAATATACATTGATACCCTACACAGCCTGATGTTTATTTATATAAATAGTCTAGTGCATTCTACCAATCCATTAATCATTCTATCTAAATGATCTTATTAATCAAGTTTAGCCTTTCTCATTCCAAAGGCATAACTAGATGAAAAATAACTAATTATTATTTTTAAATTATTTATTAATAATATTCATATTCATACATTATTCTTGTCATGGTTTACATGTATGTATGTACGCAATCTCTAAGGGAGTTATAACTAATGCCCTAGCAAAACATATTATGGAAAATAACAATCATAGTTTTTTGTTCAATGTCGTCCAAAAAATAGAAATTAATCCTAGGGGTGGGCCATGGCACCTCAAATTGGAAGAAAGCGAGCTGTTATGGCAACTTAAAACAAATGCTTATGCGTACCCAGGGATTAATGGGATGTGTTCCATTAAATGTCTGTTAAAGCAAAAAGCTCTTAATAGGTAAATCTCTAAACCATGACAAGAATAATGTATGAATATGAATATTATTAATAAATAATTTAAAAATAATAATTAGTTATTTTTCATGTAGTTATGCCTTTGGAATGAGAAAGGCTAAACTTGATTAATAAGATCATTTAGATAGAATGATTAATGGATTGGTAGAATGCACTAGACTATTTATATAAATAAACATCAGGCTGTGTAGGGTATCAATGTATATTTTATTTACTTATTTATGTTATTTATATCTAAGTATGTATATACTTGATTATAGCTGCGCTTTTTGTTCAACTCGCTGAATTTATTATTTATTATTTATTATTTACTATTTATTAGAATTTATTATTGATTATTATCATTAATGAATTTATTACTAAAGGATTTTGTTATTAAGGGAATTTTTTAAAAGTATTTTCCCTATGTGAATTTTATATATAAAAAAAGAAATTTCCTTAAGTGACATTTGTGTGTATATATATCAATTATTTAATTTATATATAAATTTTATTTTTTGTTTAAATATTTGGTTTATTAAATTATAAAATACTTGTTCTTTTAGTAAGGCTGAATGTATATGTTTATTGATTGATTGTTTAATTAATTAAATTAAACAATTATTAGGGTATGTGAGCGTATTTAAACTCACAAGAGGTTCCAAAGTAACTTGTCTGAGGAAGTGTATGTAATTTTGTACACGAAAACGTTTACAAGTAAAGGATCTTGGATTTTACTTCGTGGCTGTGCTTTGTTGGACTCACTTATTGTTTTCATAGTTTTTGGAACTTTTCGGAGTTTTGTTTGTGTTTTTATGACATTCAATTAAATGCACATGTTCTTGTGAAATATAAATTCTTTCTAGTCTAACCTAGTTTTTATATCTTGGGAATAATATGTAAATTCACTCCAACCTCCTATTACTGAATTCACATCTTTCATGCCAAATATTTTCATAAATTTGTTCAAAAATCTAATCTCCTTTGTTATACTTAACATTCTGGCCCCCCTAGGCACATCTCACTGCTGCAAATCACATTCCAGTCTCCACCTATAAAATAACATTCCTTGCTGAAAACTGTTTATTTCTCCAAGAATTTTCTTAAGCTCCATTATAGCAGTTTTAGGTGAAATAGAAATACATGCCAGTATAATCTTCCTCCCCTGCCAGTAGCCTCTTAGCACCAAAATTCTACCATTATTAACCTTTTTATTCTCTTCTATCACTATTGCGGCTCCTCTTGCAATTAGTATAAGTACTCCTGTTTTCTTTTGTCCCAGGTAATCTGCTGAATAACCATGATGAAAACCTCTATCAAATTCAGATGTTCAGTTCTTTCTGTGTCTCCTGTAGCATAACTATTTGCACTCTACATTTTTTAAATATAGTTCACTACTCTTTCTTTTTTTGTGTTTATCTGTGAGACTGTTGACATTTAAAGATTTTACAGAAATGACTGCATTAAAAAGTTATTATTCCCACCTTTTATGTATAACACTTTTTTATTAAATGTCTAGTTCCCGCTTTTGTTGCATGCACACACTGTTTGGCAGATTGAACTTTTTACACAGTTGTTTCTTGTCATATCCATTTGACCGTATGTCACATATTACAACACTTTTTGTTTGGTTGAAAGCCCACAAACAAAAAAGCCTCCCCAATACCCCCTAAAACCTATTAACTTATTACTAACAGACAAAACTATGTACATCTTCAACTATTGAAGTTTTTCCCTCCTAATAGGAAAAAAGTCTCAAACTGACAGACACACTGACAGACTTGAGTTAACCTAAAAGAAAGGTTATGCATGCTAAAATGCATGGTGCAGCCTGTGCTTCTACTAAGTGCTAATTGGTTTTGTCTTAGCTTAGTAGCTCTCCCAGCTGGCAAAACTCCTGAATGATTTTAGAGAACATTATGCCCTAGACCAATTTATTTTTTCTTTTTTTTTTCTTAGCCAATCACTCTCCACCAGACTGTATCCAGTTTCTCTTTATCAGATTGTCTCCATGGAGACATGAGAACCAGCCAGTTTCTCTTTATTAGATTGTTTCCATGGAAACATGAAGATCAGCTGTAGAATTGCTACTAAGCAAACGTGTATTTGCTAGAAAAAAGCCTCATAATAATCAGTATTCTTTTTCATTTACTTGGTCTCCTGAAACTTATCAAATCAATTTAAGGTCCTTAATCCAGTCATTCCTCTGTACAAGAATGAGAAAAGGCACATCAATTTTTCTATTGTCATGCTTTTTTAACCAGGCTTTTTCTTTTACATTGCAGTGCCTACATTTCCTAAAACTGAACAAGTAAAACGAGAAAAGAATGGAGAAAGAAAAGAAAAAAAGGAACAGCAGTACCTGTTTACAATCCCTTTTGCACTTAAAATAACTGAGAAAACTTTACTGTATAGCATATAAAGAAAACCACACACCACAAAAATAGTACTATTTAAGAAAAAAAATCTTTCCTTACAGTTAACTTTCTCTCCCTTCTTCCCTTCCCCAAAGCACTTTTCCTAACATTAATGATCTGAAGTGGGGCATATGCTTTAGAGTACCCCACAAGTCCAACAAATTCTGAAAAAGTCCAGTATTTCTAGAGTTTCATCTGTCATATTTCACAAATATAATTATTGCATTTCAAAACCACATTAGGTTACTGGATATACTCCTGTTCATCTCAATCTTCCAAATCCTGTCTCTGCTTCATTTCCAATGTACTATTGATTCTTCTAGTCTTGTGCTCCCTTCCTTCTCTCCAACATTTTCCATTGAAAGATTTGATAAGGTTTTTACAGGTACAGCTTCTCTGTGATCTTTATTATCAGAAGAACAAAAAGCAAAATATCCTTCTGTTTCACAGCTTACTTTTTGTTGGACAAACTTTTGTATTTCCTCCTCAGCATGTATTTCATCAAAAATGATTTTGTTCCTCCAGGGGATAATACCGTGAAGACAGCTGAGTACAGAAGTTTGAATTTCACACCTGCATCCTGACAGTCCCTGAATAGTAGAATACATTTGCTCCTCATCTGCCTAGTGTACAGTGAATAATCATTCTCTACAAATACTCTGCTGTCTCCCACTTTTAGTACTTTGTCCTTCTGCCACAGTTTTGTTATGATCAACTCCTCCTGCTGGTAGGATTGCTTGTATTTACCTGGCTGTGGAATGGTGATTCATCAGTGAGACTAAGCAGAAATTCCTTAAGATTCCAAGAGCAGAATAAGTTATTTCTTACACTAATTTCATTGAATTTGACTTCTTTAGTGCTTATAATTCTGCTATACAACTAATCTACTGCATTTTGCACTGTTAGAAAGCTTTTTTTACTGTTTCCCTGCATTTATGTGCTATTTTATTCTGTTTTAGCTATATTTTTCATTGCTAGATACTGTTTCATTACTCTAATTACATTTTTACTGAATTAACTGTAAACTGCTTTTTCATACTGAGAGTTGTATTTTCTGTTTGTGAGTGCTATATCTGTGCATTTTATGTGAGGTTTCTGTGTTCTAGTCAGGTATCATATAACTGATTTGTTTGCAGTAAAAACATTCTCTAGAGTCTTCTTGCTCCTTTATCTGTTAAAAACTTTCATTTAGTGGCTAGAACTAGTAGCTATAATAGTGTGAATTACTGTAATTTAATTTTTACTGAATTGCTAAACTGTAAACCACTTTTTCATACTGAGACTTGTATTTTCTGTTTGTGAGTGCTCTTTCTGTGCATTTATTATGAAGTTTCTGTGTTTTACTCTGTTAGCATAATCTTGAGAGAGGTCTGCTGTTGTCCAGGCCTGGTGGATTTGTTTGTTGAGTTTCATACATTTCTGGCAGCCATCTTCTGCTGATAGTGTGTTGTTTTCATTATTGAGAGTAACAGGGTTTCCTGACCTTCTCTAGCCTGAGTGACTGATGTAACAGCAGGGGCTAGTAGGACTGAGTAGTAATTTGAGCTTCTAGATTCTTCCATCCTTTCTGGTATGTAAACCCTGTATCTGCAAGGGGCTGTGCTTTTATTTACCAGACTGTAGAATGGTGATTCGTCACTGGGACTAAGCAGAAATTCCTTAAGATTCCAAGAGGAGAATACGTTATTTCTTACACTTATTTCATTGGCTTGCACTTCTTTAATGCTTATAATTGTGCAATACAACTAATCTACTACATTCTGCACTGCTATAACACTTTTGTTTACTGTTTCACTACATTTACATACTGTTTTATACTGTTTGAACTGTAGTTTTCATTACTAGATACTGTTTCATTACTCTAATTGCATTTTTACTGAATTACTTTACTGTAAAATTTTTCATACTGAGAATTGTATTTTCTGTTCATGAATGCTCTGTCTGTGCTTTTCTGTGTATTTTATGTGAGGTTTCTGTGCTTTAGTCAGGTATATAACTGATTTGTTTGCATTCAAAAGCATTCTCTAGAGTCTCTTTGCTCCTTTATCTGTTTAAAACTCTCATTTAGTGGCTGGAGCTAGTAGCTGTAATAGTTTCCCACCCGCACTCCCTATTGGTGTGTTGTTCTTATACTTGATGGCTTTGCAGTTGCCGACCCATACTGTAAATTTAATCTGTGACACTCCTCCCAGTCTAGTGTCATTAGCTCATTCTACCTAATACAGAGAGAAAACATTTGAGAAGGCCAACCCACTTAAGTTCTTAACTTTGAATTATCTTCTGTTCCTGCTTTCTCCTCTTCCACTTTACTAAAACAAAAAAAAAACAAAAAAGAAATTCTAAGCTTGTTTCCTGCCTTTCCTGTAACTAGTCTAGTCCAGATACAGATTTGCTGTATCCAGGACTGTTTGTAAGCTCCTGAGCCCCCAAGCCTTTCTGTGTTGGAGGGAAGCCTTCTAGCTTATCAGTGGGGTTGGTAAGCACTAGGTAACCTATCTACCACATAAGGAGTGGTTTCTGGCCCAGAAATTGTAGTTATTGGCCATTTGGGCAGTTTTTCCTTCTCTCTCAACTTTCTGATTTAAAAGCCAGCATTTGCACTTGTTCCCCCCTTTCCTGTAACTAGTCTAGTCCAGATACAGATTTACTGTATCCATGACTGTTTGTAAGCTCCTGAATGCCCCCCTCAAGCCTTTCTGTGTTGGAGGGAAGCCTTCTAGCTTATCAGTGAGAGTGGTAAGCACTAGGTAGCCTATCTACCACTGGTTTAAAAGCCCGTGTTTGCAGTTCTTACCCACCTTTTATGTAACTAGTCTAGTCCAGATACAGACTTGCTGTATCCAGGGCTGTTGTAAGCTTCTGGGCAGTGCCAAAGTCTGCTCTTCAATTTTTCCCTTAGATCTACTAGTTCTCTCTTCTCCTGCACTTATACTACCTTATTAGTCTAGCACTTTACCAGACTTCTTGTAACAATTATAGTAGCAAACAAAAGTGCTAATAGCACTAAACATTCTACAAGGAAACAGATCCAGTACTTATCAATACCCACCCCTCCATGCATGTCTAAATGTCAGTTCCCTGTGCTTTCTCCTATTAACCTGGTGAACTTGGGCATCCTGAGGCAATGTAGCAACTGCCTGATGTACACTGACAACACACTCCTCTTACCTCCCAACACTCAGACTTGTGAGAGATACACTTATATATCCAAAATTGGAAGCCACGCACTCTCCAGCCAAGACTGGAATAGCTGGTCAAGAAGAGAAGGTCAACACTTGCACCACACCACATGGAACATATAACCCTCCAGATGGAACATATAGCCCTGCAGAACACACACCAGCACTGCCTTCACATAAAAACACAAACCACACACACACCTACCTTCACGGAGGCTCTCAAAAATCTACCCAAGCAGCAGAGACCTCTGAGGCAGAAACGCACTCAACCACTACAACACAGCACTAATCACGAGACACATAACTTTCCTAAATAGTGCGCCACTCAAGCAAAGCGCCAAGGTAAAACAGCATGCCCAACACACTAGTCATAGGTGACTCGATAGTGAGGCACACTGATGTCCCACTCACTAGGTTGAATAAGGAGAAAGTAACAGTCAGCTGCCAGTCAAGTGCCAGAATCCGCCACATAACCCAGCAATGTACTCACTCAGGTCCCTCAACAACAGGTACAGATATGACTGTCGTCGTACATGTGGGTGTGAATGACCTCAGACATACCTCCCTGGACTATATGAAAAGAGACATGGAAGAGCTCTTGGATTATGTAGCCCAAGTGGGTATGACCCAAGCCCTGAGCAGCATCCTACCATCACCCAGAATGATACCACAGTACAAGCAGAAAATTATTGATTTCAACAATTGTCTAAGTTTCTAGTGTCATTCTAAGGGGATCCAGTATCTGTCACCCTGGGATGACATGATTGACAGACCTCGATGCATTGCCAGAGGTGACCTGCATCTGTTACCCCTGGGCTTCTGGATACTGGCCAAGGCTCTTGCCACTCCTATAGTGCCTTTTTTAGGTGGTGTTCCAAAGACCAAATTTACCACTGTAACAGCTACAAACAAATGCAATCTGAAGGTCATGCTGCTCAACGCCAGAAGTATAAATCTCAAAATGCACTCAGTCAAAGCACTCCTTAAAATGGAGAACATTGACATTTGTGCTGTAACAGAGACCTTGGTTCAAGGCAGCAGAAAGCACCCCTGCACTACCTGGCTATAACTCATTTCATACCTTTCAGCCCCAGAACTTGGACCAAAGCTCCAAAGGCAGTGGTGTTTCCATATTCATAAAGGATGCACACACCTCCAGACTGGTAGCCCAACATAATGCATCAGATATACTTCAGGTGTGGCTAAAATTGGGTAAGACAGCGATTCAGGTTGTAGCCAGCTATAGGTCCCCAAACATGTCCCAAGACTCACACTCCATGTTCATAAGCACCCTGGAGAATATTAGGGTCCTACCTAACACTCTCTTACTAGGTGACTTCAACTACCCCTCCATTAACTGGGAAAATTACTCATGTACCAATACACTAGCCTAACATTTCCTGGAGTTCATTAATTCCAATGCCCTGGACCAGCTCATTCTTATCCCTACTAGAGGTAGCAACATCCTTGACCTGGTCATTACTAACATGGGAGATCGATGCTCTACACCAATAGTCAGCTCCTCCCTGGTTAGATCCGACCACAAACTAATCACCTTGGAAATCCACATCCCTCCCACAGGTAACCACTATGAAAAACTTCTACAAAGCTAACTTTTGGGCTGCTAAAAACAGAGGTGGCTAACTTCACAGCACTCATGCAAATGGAGAATAGTTGTGTGACCACCGAATCATACACCAATGCACTGTGTGATGCCAGTGCCCTGGCCCAGCAATCAAGGAGTTTCCATCCTCACCACCAACACCAGAGAGGGCATCTTATATATGAAGAAAGGATAACAAATAGACACAGTAAAGTGCAATTTCCCTTAAGAGCACACAGAGACCACAGTCAGTCTGGGACTGGTTGCTCCCTTGCTCTCCAGGTCCCCAATAATACTCCCCACTGGCACAGTTATAGGGTTCAGATCTCAGCCTAGCTGGGCAAGCTAAAACCTCCAGCACCCACTCTGTCTACCCAGTGCTTTGTGTCTCTGCCCAATTAGTTGACACACACACACTTTGAGATAAGAGTTTATGCAACCACACAGACACTTCTGGGAAGGCTGGCACAGGTTCTCCAGCTGTGCCCCTTTTACCCAGACTGTATGGTAGTAATCACTTGCCACCACCCAGCTAATATTTATAAGCTACCCAAAGGCCCTTAAAAGGGTGTCCAATTATTACTGTGTAATATTATTATCCAATTGGTAAGTGTGACTAAACAGTCGAAGCTTATTTGGAGTGACTTGGACAGTAAACTCTATAAATATACAATGTACTCTAGAACTTAAATTATCTCTACACAAACCAGCCACAGTTAAAAGGTTTTAAAATATTTAATAATAAATAACTAAAACCACAAGACAATACTTTCTACTACACAGTGCTAGTCAAAAGAGTTCAGAGATCATACAGAAATACTTAAAATAATTCAGTAGTACAGTTCTGACATCAAAGAAAAACAGTCTAATCTTTCTAGTTTCTAGCTGTGTCTAAAAGAAAACACAAGTCTAAGATAGGTTACATATGACCACAGGCAGTGCTGTGAGTTGGATGATCAAGACAAAAATGCTTAATGCTTTCTGATTCTCTCTGTTTAAATTGAAATTGCAATTTTGATAAACATTACATCATTTCACACTTTCCTGGTGTTCCCTGGCTGTCAGATACTACATTCTTATTATCTTGCACCTGCAGAAAACTACAGCCATAAAAGACATTACACATGTAAACTCTAGTAATTATTCCTTAAGTTAAAACAATAGAAAGAATGTGCTAGCCCAGACGGAATGACTCCCAATCTTTAACTTCAAAGGACAGCCATGAAGTAATTATAACTTCAAAGGACAGACAAGAAATGTTTTTCTTAGCTTACTTTACAGCAGAGGGCAATGTTGCTACATTGTTTTAAGTTCAAGATTTCACAGCATATTCTTTCATTTAAGAAAACAAGTCTGTAATTCAGCATTCATATTTATAAATGATAGAATTATTTGCACAATTCTATCTGGCTAGGCTGACAGCCTTCACATTTCTTCACCCAATCTTCACATATCTCCCCCCTGGAGAACTCAAGCTAGGCTTTCAAGTAACCCTTGAGAAATGCCGCTTGAGAGGGTTAGGTCTAGCTGAGCGTACCTTACCCCATTCCCTGTCTTGAGAGCTCATCTGCATTGGCATTGCTAATCCCAATGCGGTGCTGCACTGACATATATGTTTGCAACCCTTGGCTCCATCTTAGCAACAAGACATTTTGCTGGCTAGCTCTGTTTACCCATATTAGGGGGTTGTGATTTGTCATAACAGTGATTTTCCTTCCATACAGATAAGGCTGGAGTTTCTGCAATGCCCACACTATGGCTAGACATTCCTTTTCTACAGCTGCATAGCATTCTTTCCTAGGTTGGAGCCTATGACTGAAATAAACCACTGGGTGCTCTTCCCCCTCTGAAGAAATCTGGTAATCACAGCCCCCACCCCATGGTTTGAAGCATCCACCTGCACAACAAATGATTTGCTGTAATCTGGACTGGCTAACACAGGGGGTTCTCCCAAAGCTTCTTTAAACTGGAATGCCTGCTCACATGCTAGGGTCCACACTACCTTATCTGGCCTGCTCTTCCTTATCAGGTCTGTGAGGGAAGCAGCTATGGTACTTTAGCTGGGGATAAACTTTCTGTAGTATCCTGCTGTCCCTAAAAATGGCCTCACCTGCTTTTTAGTAACAGGTGCAGGCCATGTCTGAATGGCTTCCACTTTGGAAGGTTCTGGCCTTATCTTACCACTCCCCACTCTATGTCCTAGGTAGGAGACCTATGCCATACCCACATGACATTTTCTCGGCTTAATGGTCAACCCTGCCCTCTGCAGTCTGCTCAGCACCTCCCTGACATGCTGAAAGTGCTCTGGCCAGGAATGGCTGTAGATGGCAATATCATCTAGGTAAGCAAGGGCAAAACCACTGGCTCCTGCTAGGATATTATTTACCAGCCTCTGAAAAGTTGCTGGGGCATTCTTCATCCCAAAGGGCATCTTTGTGAACTCATACAAGCCAAAAGGATTCTCAAAGACTGACTTCTCTCTAACACTGGGAGTCAAGGGCACCTGCCAGTAACCCTTGGTAACATCAGTGGTTGTAAGATACTTAGCCCCACCCAGCTGCTCTAGGGCCTCATCTGTCCTAGGCATAGGGTAAGCATCTGACTCTGTGTGACTATTTAATTTCCTGTAGTCCACACAGAACCTGTTGCTGCCATCCTTCTTTGGCACTAGCACCACTGGGGAGGCCCAGGGACTGTTGGTCTCGTGAATCATCCCTAGTTCCAACATCTCCTGTACCTCCTTCCTCACAGTCTGTTTGACTCTCTCAGACACTGTATAAGTGGCCTGCCTAATAGGCTTTTGGGGTCCTGTATCCACCTGGTGCTGCACCAGGTGGATGCACCCTGGTTTCCCAGTGAACATGTCCCCAAATTCCTGCAACACTGCTCGGATTTCTCGAATCTGGATAGGAGATAGCTGCTGGGACATTGCTACCCCTTTCACTGAGATGTCTGCCCAAGCCTCACTGAGAAGATCAGTCCCCAGATTTCCCTCAGTCTCCTCCTGCAATCCACTGCAAATTCTCAGCACAAGGGCCTCCCTATCATGGTAAGGTTTCATCATGTTAACATGGTACAATTTGTGCCCTTGCCTTCTGCCTAGCAGTTCCACCATGTAGCTATCACTCACCTTTCTTACCACCTTGTGGGGTCCCTCCCAAGCTGCTTGCAGCTTGTTGTGTCTGACAGGAATGAGAACCATTACCTGCTGCCCCACAACATACTCTCTAGCTCGAGTATTCCTGTCATACCACACCTTTTTCTGTTGTTGGCCTTCAGACAGGTTCTCCTGGGCCAAGCCCATGAGTTCCCTGTTCCTTGTCCTGAGGTTTAGGACATATGCCACAACAGACTCCTTGTGAGACTCGCACTCACCTTCCCACTCATCCCAAATAAAATCTAGAGGTCCCCTCACCCTATGCCCATACAGCAACTCAAAGGGTGAAAAACCTGTGGATTCCTGGGGAACTTCTCTGTAAGCAAACAACAGATGGGGCAAATATTTGTCCCACTCCCACTTAAACTGATTTGCAAATGCCCGTAGCATGGACTTGATTGTAGAGTTTAACCTCTCAACAAGACCATTAGTCTGGGGATGGTAGGGGGTGGTCTTCATGTGCTTCATCCCACAGGACTTCCACAGGCAAGCCAGCAGGCCTGACATGAAATTGGCACCTCTGTCAGTCAGCATTTCTTTTGGGAAACCTACCCTGCTGCAAATCTCTAACAAAGCATTTTCCACCTTCTCTGCCTCAATGGAGGACAAAGCCACTGCCTCAGGGTATCGTGTAACATAACCCACTACCAGTAGGATATACTTTTTCCCTGTGGAAATTGGGATACTCAGAGGACCCACAATATCCATAGCTACTCTCTGAAATGGCTCCTCAATCGCAGGCAAAGGCATCAAAGGAGCTCTCATTTTGTCTCCTGCCTTGCCTACCTTTTGGCACTGCTCACAGGTCCTGCAGTACCCTGAATACATCTCTGAAAATTCCAGGTCAATAGAAGTTCTGCATAATATGCCTCTTTGTACATTTTATGCCCATATGACCTGCAAAGGGAATATCATAGACTATGGTTAGAAGCACCAGATGGTAGGCTCTAGACACTACCAACTGCTGTACTCTCTTACTGTCTAGCCCTCCCTCAGAGGTCCACCCTCTGTATAGTAACCCTTTGTCTCAGTATACAGATTCCCCCTTTCATTGAGAATCAGATGCCCCCTAGCTACCTGCCTCAGGCCTCGCAATGTAGGGTATGAGAGCTGAGCCTGTCTCAACTCTCTCCTTGTAACCCTTCCCAGCGCCCCTTCCACAGGAAGTCTGGCATCCTCTAACAGTGGTACCTCACTGTCATCCTGGGTACTACTACTCACCTCTACCTTTGCAGTTACTCTGTCCAAGGGATCAAGGGATCATCAGTACCCACAAGCAGCTGTGGCTCATATTCAGTCTCACTGCTACTGCATAGCTTCCTCCCTGAAGCAACCACCTCACCAGTCCTGGCTGCAAGTATGCGGTGTGTCTGGCTCTCCCCTAGGCTACCAGACCCACATGCTTGTCTCCAAGCCTGACTGCGTGTAACTGCATAAGCACATGGTACTGCACTATCAAAATCATTCCCTATCAGGACATCTGCAGGTATATCCTCAAGCACACCTATTTGCTGGTTTCCTTTTCCACCCTCCCAGTCAAGGTGAACCCTAGCCAAAGGTATTTGGAATGGGATCCCTCCTAAATCCCTGACTGGAGTAGACTGCCCAGGCAAATAGTGCTCCTCTGTAACCGTTGCAGGCTTTACAATGGTTTTATCAGAGGCTATATCTCTCTTGGCAATGTCCTCTTTGCCATTCACTATAATAGGATATAGAATCTGGTGGTAGTTTGGTACCCTTGTTGTCCCAAGACAACCTACTATTGGCATTTTGTCTTTCCCACTTACTGGCTCTTTTACCTTTTGTTCCCCACCTTGCCTCTGTGGACATCTGTATGCCACATGGTCCTACTGGTTGCATTCAAAACATTTAACCCTAGCTCCTGGATGTGTACCTGGACTAGTGGCTTCCCCTGCTACTGGCAGATTCTGTTGGGGCAGTTTGTGCTGCCCACCATGGGTTCCTTTAGACCCATGAGAAGTATTGGTATTCCCCTTCATGTGCAGGGCTGCCCTGCTTGCCAGGTATAGGTCTCCCTTCTTCCTCAACTCATCTGAAGTAGCACATTGTCTATCAGCTAACCAGATCCTCATGTCCTCAGGCAAAGTGCTAAGGGCTTGCTCCCTCACCAAAAGGTCTGCCAGCCTTTCAAAAGTGGTGACCTGACATCCACTCACCCACCTATGGAAATAAGTGATTAATTCAGCAACATATTCACACACACTTTCATCTGCCTTGTGTCTATGCTCATAAAACTTTTTCCTATATGTTTCTGGTGTTAGCTTAAACAGTTCTAAAATACTATTTTTTACAGCAGTATAATCAAAACATGCAACGTCAGACATTTTGGACAGAACAGTTATAGCTTTACCATGGAGTAAACATACCCTCTCAAACATATGAATGAAACTATCAAAATTATCCCCCTCTTTAAACTGTGGAAGAAATTTACTGACCTGTTGTGCTTCTGGGGTCCAGTTACTCCCTTCTCCATTACCTCCATGACTCTGACGAAGAGTCAGCATCTCCTTCTCATGCTGCCTCTGCCTTTCCTTTTCCTCAGCCTCCAGATGTAGCAGATTCTCATTCTCCTCAGCCTGTAGACACCTCAGTCTCTCAGCTGCTTCTAATTCCACACGCCTGGCCTCCAACTCAAGTCTCTTTAGCTCCAGCTGGATTTTTAAGTCCACTGCAGAAAGGTTGAGCTGTCCATTCTCCGAGGGTATTATATCTCCACTGCCAGTCTGATTGTCCTCCTGGTTGCTGTTTTCTGATGCAGCTGTAACCAAGGCTGCAATCAGGTCTGCCTTAGTCAGGTTTCCATGCACCAGTCCCCTAGCCCGGCACATCTCCGCCAGCTGGCTCCTTGTCAGCTTTCCATACTCCTCTGCTGACATGCTGCCTGCTCACCCTGACTAAGCTAACAAAAGAAAGAAAACAATTGTGATCTGAACTCTTGAGTATTCACTGCATGGCTGTTTTAGAGTACAAATCACCTTCAAAGCTCACTGTACACAAGCTACAGGATTCACTCTACCCACACCACTACAAGCCAATTAGTATTTGCCAACTAATTAATATGTGATGTGGATATCCCACCTCTGCCAAACAATTAATATGTGTGGATATCTTATCCCAACCACTGCCACCAATTATGTGAGGATATCCCAACCACTGCCACCAATTAATATGTGACACCTGTGCCCTGGCCCAGCAATCAAGGAGCCTCAATCCTCACCACCAACACCAGAGAGAGTGTCTCATATATGAAGAAAGGATAACAAATACAAACAGTAAAGTGCAATCTCCCTTAAGATCACATAGAGATCACAATCAGTCTGGGGCTGGTTGCTCCCTTGCTCTACAGGTCCCCAATAAGACTCCATACTGACACAGCTATAGGGTCCCGATCTCAGCCTAGCTGCGCAAGCTAAAACTTCCAGTGCCCTCTCTGTCAAACCAGTGCTCCGTGTCCCTGCCCAAGTAGCTGACACACACACACTTTGAGATAAGAGTTTATACAACCACACAGACACTTCTGGGGAAGGCTGGCACAGGTTCTCCAGCTGTGCCCCTTTTACCCAGACTATACGGTAGTAATCACTTGCCACCACCCAGCTAATATTTATCAGCTACACAAAGGCCCTTAAAAGGGTGTCCAATTATTACTGAGCAATATTATTATCCAATTGGTAAGTGTGACTAAACAGTCAAAGCTTATTTGGAGTGACATGGACAGTAAACTCTATAAATATGCAAGGTACTCTAGAGCTTAAATTATCTCTACACAAACCAGCCACAGTTAAAAGCTTTTAAAATATTTAATAATAAATAATTAAAACCACAAGACAATGCATTCTACTACACAGTGCTAGTCAAAAGAGTTCAGAGATCACACAGAAATACTTAAAATAATTCAGTAATATAGTTCTGACATCACAGAAAAACACTTAGTCTAATCTTTCTAGCTATCTCTAAAAGAAAACACAAGTCTAAGAGAACTTACATATGACAACAGGCAGTGCTGTGAGTTTAATGATCAAGACAAAAATGCTTAATGCCTTCTGATTCTCTCTGTTTAAATTGAAATTGTAGTTCTGATAAACATTATATCATTTCACACTTTCCTGGTGCTCCCAGGCTGACAGATACTACATTCTTATTATCTTGCAACTGCAGGAAACTACAGTCATAAAAGACATTCCACATGTAAACTCTAGTAATTATTCCTTAAGTTAAAACAATAGAAATAATGTGCTAGCCCAGACAGAATGACTCTGAATTTTTAACTTCAAAAGACAGCCATGAAGTAATTATAACTTCAAAGGACAAACAAGAAATGATTGTCTTAGCTTACTTTACAGCAGAGGGCAATGTTGCTACATTGTTTTAAGTTCAACATTTCACAGCATATTCTTTCATTTAAGAAAACAAGTCTGGAATTCAACATTCATATTTACAAATGATAGAATTATCTGCACAATTCTATCTGGCTAGGCTGGCAACCTTCACATTTCTTCACCCAATTTTTGCACACTGTGTGAACACATACACAAATGTATGGATCTCGCATACCCATAAGAACCAAGATGCTCTCCTCCAAAAAAAGGAAGCCAATCTGGTGGTATCCTGCCATAAACAAACTCTACAACAGGAGGAGGAAACTGATGCAGAATAAGGTGAAGTCCCCAGACTGGAAAAGCTCCCTTATCAGCCTCAACAAAAAGTTGAGATCCCTCATCAAATCTTCTAACGCTAGCTATGAAAACAGAGTTGCAGCAGATAGTAAAGACAACCACAAGACCTTCTATAGTTATGTAAAGAATCTCCAAGGCAATATCCAGATTTGCTCTGAGCTGTTGCACAATGGTATCTCCTATACCGAGCCAACAGATTCAGTGCCAACTTTATCTCTTCCCTCCCAAAGGACCAATCACAATACCAGTAGATTGCCAGGTAAGCAGTATTACTGTTGCACAGGTTAAATCAGCACTGTCTAAGGCCAAGAATACAGCTTCTATGGAACCTGACAATATCCCTGGCTGTGTTGTACTTGAACTTCAGAGTGAACTGGCACCTCACCTGTGTGCCCTGTTCAATCACAGCCTCACCACAGGCTTTGTCCCTACCAAATGGCACACTGCTACAGTCATCCTTCTCCACAAAGGAGGAGTGACTACAGACCCTGGGAACTATTGCCCCATTAGCCTGATGAGTCTGATATGCAAAGCTATGGAATGCATAATCATGGACCGAATAAACAAAGATATAGGGAATCTCCAAATTCTGGATCCCACACAGTTGGGTTTTGTGAAGGGTAGATCATGCCTGCTCAACGTCTTTGAGTCAATCACCAGATCTGTGGATGAAGACAATGTGGTTCATACAGCCTACCTTGATCTGGCCAAGGCTTTTGATACCATTCCCCACTCAGGAATCAGAAAAACTCACTAAGCTAGGCAGCAACCCCTGTATCACCAGGTGGGTTGCAAACTGGCTCACAGATAGAACCCACAGTGTGAAAGTAGCTGACTCCAAGTCAGACTGCCGACTAGTGACAAGTGGGGTCCCACAGGGTTCAGTCCTGGGCCCTCTCCTGTTTGGTATCTACTTTTCTAAAGTCCAGCCCAACATGAAGGGGCTCTGGCTAACAAAGTTCGCAGATGATTGCAAGTTGGGAGCTATTATTAACTCCCCAAGTGATGTTGACATCCTACAGAATGACCTCACTGAGACCAATGACTGGTGTTAGAACCATGGCCTTAAGATCAATGCTAAAAAATGTGTCGTCATCCCTTTTGGGAAAAATTAATTTCCCATGAATTACCACATTGATGGTAGTCCACTGAACACAGAAGGCGTTATAAGAGAACTGGGAACACAGGTTGACAGCAACCTATCTTTTGATCACCACATTGCCACTGTGGTCAGAAAGTCCTTCTATGTGGCACATCTCATTACTAAGGGTTTTGCATCCAATAAAAAAGAGGTCATTGTCTCCCTCTACTCTTCCCTTATTAGGCAAATCATCTAGTACAATGCCCCATTTGGCATGTACCTCTTGACACCTGGAACAACTGGAGAGGCTGCAAAAGTACCTCACAAAGAGGATCCTACGCCTTAAACACTTGTCCTATATGGATAGACTCAAAACATTCCAGCTATTCTCTGTCTCATGCCACCTACTTAGAGGTGATCTCTGCTTGACTTACAAAGCCATGTCTGACTCAGCTCTTTTAGAAATGCTACATCTAAAGAAATCCCAATCCCTCCACACCACATGCTCCAGAGATCTCAAACACATTACCCCACTTAACAGAACATGCTGGAGGGACAGGTTCATAACCCAGAGACTGCCCATACTATGGAATAAACTGCCCATACATGTCAAGCAGAGCACCTCACTGACCCTCTCCAATAGAAATCTTGATGAGTGGATGGGAAACAGAAAATTCACCCCAGGTATACCTCCAGTGGCTATACTCGACAGAAGCACTGGGAGCTAAGGTTGGGTAGCACTATGCCAGGGTAATCCTATGGCTAGGCTTGTAAAAGTGCCAGGGCCATTAGCCTAGTACACACCTATGAACTATTAAAGTTCCAGGTTGCTTTCTCAGAGTCAGATTTGAAGCATACACATGGTGTGCCCTTTCAACTAACAACAACTGCTATGGAATACCAGTCCAGTTGTTTGTGTGGTTTCATAAAATTAATGCAGTCTGTTCCTTCCTGCTTCTCTGGTGTAGGTGAAAATCTCGAGTTTTCCCTACATACTCCACCCTCTAATTCTATTATTTTTGAAACATCTCTTCCTGAACAGTCTCATATTCAGCCAACCTTTTCTTCATTTTGATGTCTAAGTTTTGCAGCTTTATCATCTCATCTGAATATCTGTTTAAAGCTTCTTCCATTTTTCCAACCTTTTTTGCTTGTGTTGATATAATCCATCAGTGTTTCATTTATTTTAACCAGATCTATGTGCAGTTGTCTTACATATTCTTGTAAGCTACTGGAATTCATGTCTGGAGATTGCATTTCTTTTTGCTGAACAGCTGCAAAACTTTCCCCAGTCAGTGTTTTTTCCTCACTTTTTGCAGCTGACTTTTATCCAGGCCCTCTGTATTTCTTTTTTCCTGGCATCCAGGCAGTGTACTTACTAGCCAGTTACTGAAATTTACCCCTAAACACAAGTCTACTGACCTTCTCTGCTGAGTTTCTGTTCTCACACTGGGAGAGCTAGAATTAAGCTGTTAATGTGCAGCCATCATGGAAGTTGCAGGAAGGTGTTTTATTTGTGACCGCAAGTAAGTGGTCTGATTATTTATTTACACTTAAGGGGAAAAATGTAACATCAGCTTATACGCAAAAATTCCACTAACGTGGTATTTGCAAATACTTTTGGAAGTGTACAAGACTGGTTCGGATAGTATTAGTGTACATACTCCAGCAGAAGTGTTAATAAAACTTAAACTGAAGTTAAAAATATACCATATTATTCTCAGATCCATACTGAATTGTGAAAATAAACGGAACTAAAGTCTCTACACTTAGGAGTGCACAGCAGTTAGTAAGAAATCTGTCATTTTTCAAAGGCATACCACAACCTGACTTTAAATCTTCATGACTCTGTATTGGAACCATGTTTTGAATTATTTTTCTCAGGTGGAAGCAGAAAATCAGCTGTGAATGAAGAAATATACTGAGGACTGCAATCTTGGTAACACGATTCCTTCAATAAAAGACGCTAACATTCTCTAAGGTGGTCTACAAAATTTATACAAGTAGTGTAGTGAGAATGAACTTAATTTCAGTATTTGTAAATGTAGCATCATGGGCATTGGCAAGAAGGTCATCTATTTGAATTAGAAAATAGTCAAATCATAAAACATGACCCCATTTTTTAAGAGTTGGGATAATTGTAGACAATTTTAAATTCGACCAGTAGAAGTCTACCTGAGTCAGATAAAATTCTGTAGTCCATCAAATTCTAAAGAGTATGTTTAGTCAATGAGACAGTTGGACAACACTGTGCACCACTGATCGAACCACATATTAAAAACACAATAAACCTTTTGAAACAACTTTAAAAAATCATAGAGTTGGAAAACAGAAACTATTCAAAACCACTTAAGGATTTGTTGTTTTAATCTTTCTTATAGGTGTTTTTTAAGTGACTATTATCTGTTCTAAAAGGCATTGGCTGAATTGTTTCTGTTTGAAAGTGTAGATTTCTGTCTGGACTGCACCACTGGGTGAGCTAACACTTGATAGGGAACCCTCATATTTAAAATAAATATAAGTAAAATAAGACAGACATTGCATAATGCCTTCCACAATTATGGAATAAGCCTCGTGTTACAGACAGAAGTCATTCAGTCATTACTTGAAAATATCAGCTTTTAGAAGGCCATAGGTCATAAGCTTGACAAATGTACCCATGAAATACATCACTGTACCCTAAGAAACTGCCTGTAGAGGCAAGCACTATCAGGGACAAGTTTTGAAGAACTAGAAAACTAACCGCGTATTTAAAGGATTATGTTTGATATTCATATATGATGTGATTGCAGACTTTTAGTTAATATGTTGCAGACCACAGACGTTTATGTAAAATGTTGCAGATGCTCTACAGTCATTTGACATGTATTTAACATATAGTTTCAGTTTCACAATGGGTTAGTAGTTAAGATATCTCCCCCACAACTTTGTGGTCTGGGGTTCAATTCTGGCCTCCAGTTGCTCTCTCTTTGTGGAGTTCTATCAGTATGAATTTTTTCTTGGGTACTATACTTTTCTCCCCACCTCCTGAAAACATGTGGGTTAATTTCCATGTATGTTGTATTTACCCTTGCCATTGTAGCCCAAGTTGTGGCTGAAAAGGGTCTATGGTAACTAGTTTACTTACCCACTTGGCAAATGAAGAATTTAAAACAAAATAATTAACTTAAAAGAATCTATCTATCTATCTATCTATCTATCTATCTATCTATCTATATATAGCTGTTTTTTTTTATAGAACTACACTGAAATGAAACCATCACTCTGACACGTCAACTGTAAAGTATTCAAGATAAGGTACAGATACTTGTTTTTATAAGTAATGTAGTGCAGGGTTTGTTTGGGACCCTCTCCTAAGAGTGAAGGCTACAAGTGTGTCTGTATCTCAGCACAAAAGCTGTTAGTTGTATGAGAGAGAGCTGCAGAATTACAGTGGGTCTTCATATGCTAAGAGAAGTTTTTGTGGCATTTTTCAAGCTTACTTTTCAAAAAAAAAATAAAAATCCAGGGAAGTACTTTAAATTACTGCACATAAATGTAATTTGGTGAGTTCAGTGCCTTTTTTTTTTTTTTTGCTTAATTTAGCAAATGTTATATTTTTACAGTTTGTTGAGGTAAACTTGAGGCCTCCATGTCTTGAACTATCACTTAGCTATTTAAGTATCTGATTGCATCCACTTCTAGTTATTGACAGTTTTCCCTGTGGTTTTGCACTTACCATGTCTTTTACATTAAACTGCATCTAAGTTAGACTAGCTAATATTGTGCATTTCTTAGTCATCTGGTTGGTTGTGTAGCTAATATATGCTCATCATATTATTGACTGCTGTGGTAGCCTAAGCAATATGGGTTATATCCTGCTGATGATATAACAGCTGGTTAGCGCCCAAAGCTTGAAGGCATCTTCCATGCACCCAAACCATTAAGAAGTTCAAACTGAGCAGACTAAAACACTGGTTTGGGCATCAAGCTCTTCAAGCATTCCTGCTGCCAAAGAGAGTGCACCTCTGTGGGTTTTCAAGGATGTATTGTCTGCTTGTGTTGTTCCACTGCTAGGTAGATAAGTTCCCTTTGGTGAAAATCCTTCTACATCCTATCAGCTTTCACCTAACATACTCTGTCCACCCTGTTATAACATCCTATCAGTTTTCACCTAACATACTTTCTCCACCCACTTTATTACCTCTAAATTTACCATCAGATCTTCTGCTGTTGTGCCATACAAACAACAGATCTAACTACTATACTCCTCCTCTCATAATGCTATACTCCTCTTTACTACCTATTCTGCTGGCCACTTATTTACTCACCTTATATGAAAACCAGTTTCTCATTGGTTATCAGTGCCCAAAAGGCCATACTATCACCCCAGCTGTAAAGCATCACACCTTCAGCCATGCTAATACTACTGGGTCCAACTCAACATCTTGTTCACTCTTTCAGCATACCAACCTCTGGCACATTAGTCCTAGATCTAGACAATACTACAAACTTATAAACAAACTCCTGAAGCTTATCACTAAGCACAGACCTAGCCTAATACTCAGTGGTGATATTCACCCCAACCCTGGCCCATCCACTTCTGATATATACACCCCCTCTACTGTTAACCTAAGCTGTAAAACTATAATCAATAGACCAACTAACTCTCTCCTGGCCTGTCATCTCAGTACTAGAAGCATTAATAACAAGGTACATGAACTGCATGCACTCCTCCCTGTCCACTCCCCTGAGATTCTCTGTCTATCTGAAACCTGGTTAAAACCTAACACTACCAACAATAAAGTGTTACCACCTAGGTATAACATACACAGGCTGTATCGTGTTTCCAGAAAGGGGGGTGGGGTAGCTATACTTTACAAATCTGAGTTGAATGTTACCATAGATGTTACTTAACTACCTCAGATTAATAACTCTGAAATTCTTGCCACTAGATTGCAACTTAACAAAAGTACATGCATCATCTGCATGTATATTCCACCAGGTAACAATATAGCCACTCTGGAAACTGGCTGTCATGTCATTACCCCCAAGAAACCCTATTACTTGGAAATTTTAACATAGACTGGGGTACCTGTTCCTCAGAATCCCCATCTATCCATATTAACCTACATGCTTTTACACAAATCATAACCACCCTTACCAGGCTAGGTAAACACAACCAAAAAGAAAACCTACTCGACTGGGTACTCGTAGATAGTAGCCCCCAGCTGTACAATGCTGGTACCCTCCCCGATGACCTAAGCGACCACTCACTTATATAGTTAAGCAAAAAGCCATTAATCCCCAACAACCCTTACTCAGAAAAGTCAGAAAGAAAAAAGACTTTGACCTGCCAAATTCCAACAGGAACTTAACTCCTGTAACTGGTCTATTCTAAAACACCTCCCTTTAGAGGAGGCAGTTGCATATTTTAACAAAAGTTTTCTTGAAATCCTTGATTTGCATGCATCTGCTTATTCAAAAAAGAACAAAAGCAAAAACTGCACCATGGCTTTCTGAAGATTCTAGACTAAAAATTACCAGTAGAAACAAATTTTGGGCTCTATGGTGCTCTACTAAATATCCCCCCCAAGATCATGTTAAATACAGGCAAGCTAGGAATGAAACTAAAAAATCCATTTTGCAAGACAAAAACAATACTATTGTAATTTACAAACAGCAAACCAGAGCAATCTCAGAAGTTCTGGGCAGGTCTGAATCTATTTCATCCTGGAAAAACTTCTACCTCTTTCCCCGCTGCTACCATTGATAACCCCACACCCCGAGGATGTTTCAGATAGTTTTAACCGTTTCTTTACTGAGACAGTTCAAGCTGTAGCAAGCCAATTACCTCCTAGCTCCCTTGGCCCTGATAGTACCATCCCTATGAACCTACTCTCGTTCAGCTTCCAACCAGTGTCCACGTCACTTATCCGTACCTTGATCAAAAAATTAAAACCCACCACACTTTCTGCTGATCAACTCCCTGACAAGTACCTTCAAAAATCAGATGATGCTATTGCTTACCCAGTATCAATACTAATTAATCGTACCATAGCAGAGGCTAAAATTCCCACCATTTGGAAAACATCCTACGTAATCCCACTACATAAAAGAGGCTCCTTCACTGAATTTTCCAATTATAGACCAATAGCTATACTTTCTCCACTTGCAAAGATTATGGAAAAATGTATACACAACTCATGCACCACCTAATCCAGAATCACCTCATGGCAGATACCCAACACGGCTTCCATCCACACCAAAGTACTACTTCAGCCCTACTAGCTTTTACCAATACCATAAACAATAACCATAACGATAATCACATATCCTCATCCCTCTTCTTGAATTTTTCCAAGGCATTTGACATGGGTGACCCCCAACTTCTGATTCATAATCTGCAAACTTTCTGTCTAGATTCCTAAAGCCCTTCAATGGTTTAAATCCTACCTCAGTGGGCGACAGCAGGCTACTCTTTGGTAGAACAAGCTCTCTAACCTACTACCTAACACCCTTGGAGTACCACAAGGCTCCATACTAGGGCCCCTAATGTTTTCCATCTTTATTAACGACTTGTATACTGTCATCCCAAATGTCAGTTGTATCCAATATGCTGACGGCTCCACCTGGATTTGCTCAGCTACATCTCCAGCAGATTTATGTTCTGCTGCCCAGTCCACCTTTAATACTATAGAAAACTGGCTCTCTGAACATCTCTTGATACTAAATCCCAAAAAAAATAAAATGCTGTTATTCTCACCAACACAAAGGTCTGCTGCTTTTACCTTTACCATAAATGCAAATGATGGCACAATAATCTCCCCCGACCCCTCTACAAACAATTAGGTGTCATTATTGATAATAACCTAAAATTCGACCTACATGTAAACCAATTGATCAAAACCATCAATAAAAAACTAGGGTCACTTTACAGAATAAAAGCTTTCCTCACCCCTTCAGCCAAAATTGCCATAGCTCGCTCTCACCTACTTTCAACACTTCTATATGCATCCCTCTGCTCTCTAATCTAAACAAGACTGTACTTAATAAACTCTCAACCTGTTATAATCACATTGCCAGGTTTGCCACTGGTCTGCCTTTTAGGACACACCACTGCATCAATCTTAACCAGCTTGGGTGGCTTGAACTACCCAGTCTAATCCAGTATAACCTACTGATTATGGCTAATAAAATCCTTTATAATCCGGGTAATACTCTGGCACTTAAAAATCTTATCACCCCCCTATAACAATCCACGACTGCTTCGATCCTCGAACAGACTACTAATTCAGACAATCAAAATTAACAATGCAGCTGATGATTCCCTCTTTGCAAACTGCAGGCAGAGCCTGGAACTCACTTCCATTTAATATTACTTTGCTCTCCTCCCTAGGCCAATTTAAAACTAGACTCAAACAACATCTGGCACTAAACTGGCTTTGCCACTGCAACAAGCCTGGCTAACTCTCATCATGAATGTGAAAAATCTATTAATCAGATTACTGTTGAACTTAACCTTGACTGTCAGGGAGTAACTCTAACCTGTTGAACTTGTCTATTCATGTTTGCTTATGTATTCTTTGTCTATACCATATTTGTAATATGTTTTCATTGTATCTGCTTACCTTGGAGCTTCTCTCCCTGGGCCTCCGCTGAAAATGGACATGAATCCAGTTGAAAAAAAAAAAAATGAAAAGACCAATGGTTAGACCACAGCTGAAGATAAAAATGGAATAATCCACGCCAGGAAATAAATCACGTGCAGCTTCACAGTAGTGCCCTTATAAAACCAAAAGTTGCAACTGAGATGTAGTAGTCAAGGTAGGAAATGGTTCACTTGCAGTTTCACACCACTTTATTAAACAAGAGTAAGCGCTTTTGCGATCTAAGTCAGCTGATCGCTTCTTCAGACTCATAAAAACAGTTAAAACATTGGTATTTAAAATATGGTTCAACCAATGAAAACACATATAGAACTATGACATAGACTAATTAAAATTGCATACATCAGTACATTAATTTGCCTTATATTCTTCAGAACACAAAATTTGGTTTATTTCAGCTTCTGCACTGGCTGTCATGCCTTTTATATAGGCAAAACCAATAGGTGTCTAAAGGAACGTATCCTTGAACACCTTAGAGATATAAGAAATAAAAAAGACACAAGTGCTTTAGCAAAACATGTAGACGAAGAAGATAGGAAACATATTTTTAATTTCATGGTTTTTAGAAATAATAAATAAAAGTAAGAGGGGAGGTGATATAAGGAATAAGGTAGAGGAAGCAGAACAAAGATGGATTTAATTACTTCAGGCAGGTCTCCTGGATTGAACAATGATGTTTCCTTGAAACCTTTTTAAAAATCCAGACCACTAAAACATTAAGTAATATGGATTATTACATAAAATGTGTTTGTTATATGTATATTTTATTTCATCTTATGCAGAATATAAGCCCCCTTCTGTTTGATAGCTAAATTTTTGTTGGACAAACTTTTGTATTTCCTCCATAGCATGTTCTGCATAAAAAAATTACTTTGATCCTCCAAGAAAAAATATTCTGAAGATAGATGGATACAACAGCTTGAATCTCACACCTGCCTCTCAACATTCCCTGATTGCTGGAATAAATGTATTCTTCCTCTGCCTAGTGTACAATAAGTAATAATTTTCCTCAAATACACTGCTGTCTCCAACTTTTAGTACTTTGTCCTTCTGCCATAGTTTTGTCAGAATCAACACTTTCTGCTGGTAAGACTGCATCTTTACTATCAGAGGTGTTGGCTGCGTTCTCTTGGCCAGGTTTGGAGCGTACATGCAATGTGCCCTTTCAATTAACAACAACTGCTGTGGAATACAAGTGCAGTTGCTTATTTGTGCTTTCATAAAATTAATACAGTCGTCGTCTTCTTGTATACAGCAGAAAATCTCACATTTTCCCTACATGCTTTATCCTTTAGTTCCATTTTTGAAATATCTCTTCCTGAGCAGTCTCATATTCAGCCAGACTTTTCTTCATTTCTACCCTAAATTTTGAAGTTTTATCTGCTCCTCTAAATATCTTTTTAAAGCTTCTTCCATTTTTTCCAATCTTTTATTTGGCTTGTTATACTTCTTCCATGTATCATTTATTTTAATCAAATCTGAGCACGTTTGACTTATTGTTTCCTCTAGATTACTGGAAGTCATGTCTTGCACCAAAGTGGGAACTTGAGCTGCTTTTTGCTGAACAGCTGCAGGATTCCTCCCTACAGTATTTTCTCCTTACCTTTTGTGGTTGATTATCATTCATGTTCTCTTAATTTCTTCTCTGATGGCATCCAGGCAGTGCACTTTAATGGCCAGTAATTGAAATTTACTCAAAAAAGACAAATTAAATGACTCTGTTTTTAGAGTATTTGCACACTGGGATAGCTGAAATGAATATGTTACTCAGTGTTTTACTATCTTTGAAGTCATATGTATGTTTTATATTCATAACACAGCCTGATTCTAGAATTTTTTAAAAATGTTACTTATGTTTACTAGGCTAACATGTTATTAAAGTATTGGATATTCCTCATCTTGCCTTGGTTTCAGTTGTTCTATTTTATCATTTTGGTACTAGGCTAATGACCACAAGGGCCTTTTTAAGCCTAACCATGCATCCGAAATCCCTGACAAGTTCTTGTACCCTTGATAAGTATAAGTAGTGACTTTGGAGATAAAATATTTACAAGAAGAGGTCTGGGGAAATTAATCATTTACAGACCGTCTGTGTCCATTAGAGACATAGGTGCCAAACAACGGGTGAAGTTCCCGTTCCTCAGACAGTGTTGTTCAAGTTACACTTGACTTGGGTTAGGGAGGAACTCTTCTTCACATGGACGGGGAATATGTTACAGAGAAGGGGTAGTCTCTGGGATACATACCTGTATCTCCAGCAGGTCCTATTTATATCACAGGCAAGGCTTAAGTCTTTAGAATGGGTAATTCTTGTGCTGTTTGTTTTGGGGATGTGTAGGAAGTCCATCAAAGTGGGGTGTGACAATGCCACATCTGCCAGACATAGATCTCCCTCAAAGAGGCTGTAAGAGACAGAATAAAGGTATATGGCCTTGAGGCAATCTGCGTAGAACTTGTTACTTATCCCTTCTATTATTTTAATGAGGAACTTCTGTGAGCATTCCAGTTGCTGGATATGCCTGTTTAGGTACATACTAAAGGGGCATTGTACAAATGATAGGTCTCATAAATGCCAAATACAGTATAACAGTGATTTCCTTGGACCTAGATACCACACCTTTATTTACAATTTGCACAATATAGAATGATTTCCTCGCTACTGTAGACACATGATGGTCAAAGACTAGATTACAGTCTATGTATGTTCCTAAGTCCCTGACTACTGGGTCAGCTATTAAGGGGTGTGTTAATATGATAGTTACCAGGGGTGGATGACTTCCCAAAGGATATTATTATGCAATTCTTAGAATTTAGTTTTAGTCTCTGGCTTTGATGCCAGTTAATTGTTTGGGTCAGCCCGTCCTGGAGAACATTTGTGTCTTTGGGAAATTCAATGACAGCTCCTTATTTGCAGTTGTCTGCAAATGTAGTCAGCCAGTGGCCAAATGACATTGACTTCAGAGAAGTAAATGCCAAAAAGGAGCAGTCCTAGAACAGATCCCTGAAGGACTCCACTTGTAACTGGCCTCTTTGTGGAGGTGGCTTCCCCAATTCTAATGTCCTCTGTCCTGTCTGTGAGCCAGCTAGATATCCTTCAGGTGGCATACGGGTTTGCACCTAACCTCTTGAGTTTGTCAACAATGCCCAAGTGGATTATTGTGTCAAATGCCTTGTCCAGGTCAACATAGGCAGTGTGAACCACTTAGCCCTCATTTCATTGCTTTGGTGACCTTCTCAAAGAAGTTCACCAGGTTGAGTAGGCATGACCTGCCCTTGATGAAACCAGATTGGGTTTGGTCCACTGTCTGGAGGTTATCGATCATTTTCTTGATAATTCCTTCCATGGCTTTGCATATAAGACTAGTGAGAATTGTATGTTTGTAGTTTCCAGGGTCTGTAGATGGCCTACCTTTGTGCAGAGAGATGTCTGTTTCTTTTCTCCATTTATGAGGCACAAAGTCTGTTTATAGGCTGCAGTTAGGAATTTCAGAGGTCTTGATAGGTCATGTTTCATGCCATTTAGAAGGCATCCTAGAATATTGTCTGGGCCCATTGATTGATTATATATATATATATATAATATATATATATATATATATATATATATATATATATATATATATATATATATACACACACACACACACACACACACGTGTATGTATTGTGTGTTTATATTTCATATTTATTAAATCAAGTATTTTAAGTATTTTTAATGCATGGAATTAAAATAGTTCTGTAAATTTATGGGTACCATTCAAATGAGGGCTTCATTAATTACATATGCATGATGATGTCATCTGTTATGTAATAGGAAATGTTTTAAATCACAGGAAGATGTAATTTTCAGTTCAGAAGAAGTTCCTTACATTATGGAATGAAAGTGCTTAATTTATTGATTAAAGTCTAAGATACTAGCTTGGACCAGTATTCTTTTGGATTGTTTTGGTACAATGTTTTTTTAGATTTTTCTGTTTCCTGAATATTTTATTTATAGTTCCCTCCTGTGAGGATAAAATCTGCTTTGTGTGGTTTACTTTCTTCTATTTCTGAGGTCTCTATACATCGTTTAAAGTGTGTATGTGACTCTAGATACTGCATCCAGGGCAGTGGCCACTGATATTGTTTTGATGAGGTTTGCCTGGATACTTCAAGAAGGTATAAAAATGAGATTTTAAATTCTCTTTTAGATAAAGATTAAGATTTTGGACCCTATCCTGCAGAAGTTATCAAAAAATGTAAAGAACGAGGTAATGTGATTCAGGGAAGAGTTTTCAGCTATCCTTCTCTAAATTTTCCAAGGGATTTTCTAGTCCCTTGTCAATTTTGGCAAGAAAAAAAAACAGTCTCAGCAATATGCTGGTAGGCAGACAAACAATGACAGGGAGTTTCCAAAAAGAAAACGGGAACAGAATAAAAGTCAAGTAAGGCAGAATGACTGTTTAATGGACTTTGTGCCTTTCTTCCACCCTGGCAGTCCCTAATCCCTTTAAGAAAGTGTGAATCTCCACTTCTCTCTTTGGCAACTAATTGTTTCTGACCAATGGGTTCTGAGGTCAATTCATCAATGTTAGAAATGGCAGTAGGAATAAATTCTTCCTTTCCAGAGAATTTTTCCACATCTGCGAGACCCAACCTCTCTGTTTCCTCCAGTTCTACATCACATGGTGTTTCAGGGTGTAATAGAACCAGTTCCTCTTCCCCAGTTAGAAGAAAAGATTTTATTCAAGAATGTTTTTAATGCTGTCACTCTCCTGTCTAGGACACAATAGGAGAGTCTTTGTGGGGTCTGTTTAAGTAGCTTTATTTTATAAAAACACATCACTATAGAGGATTACTGACTTTAACTTAAGTAGCGTATACAAACTAACAATAACTATCATGCATGCTCTGTCTCTGGCTGCTGCTTCAAAGTGGCACTAGGGATTGCACATGTCTGTAATTTATACGTGCACGCACAGCCTCACATAGGTTCATAGGTTGGAAATAGGCTATCGGCCCTAGGGCCTATACAAGCTTAGCCATAACAATTCCCTGGACATTTCTTCCCACAATATTTACTTCCCTGGTGACTGACGTGATCCCGGGGTGAATTTCCTATCTACCATCCAATCGTCAAGGTTCCTTTTGAAGAGGGCCAAGGAGGCACTCTGCTTGACATGTATGGACAGTCTATTCCAGAGAATGGGGAGTCTCTGGGTCAGGAACCTCTCCCTCCAGCATGTTTTGTTCATTGTGATGACAAGGTTTAGATCCCCGGAACGTGTGGCTCTGAGGGATTGGGATTTCTTTAAGTGGAGCATGTGCAACAGCTCAGGGTTTGACATGGCCTTGTATGTTAAGCAGAGATCACCTCTGAGTAGACAGTATGCCACAGAGTATAGCTGGAGTTTTTTTAGATGGTCAGCATAGGGTATCTGCTTCTTAAAAATATAGCACGCACACACTTGTGCTTTGATCTACAAATGACAAAGAAAGAAAGAAAGACTATGCCTAGAGACCAATCCTGGATCTTTCTTTTTTAACTCATTACATGCAAGTGACTCCTCCAGGTGCATCTGTTGTTAACTCCTACTGATGCCTCTAGGTGTCAAATATTGCTTATTCATATCTGCATCAATAATTCCAAAACCATGAAATATACAGGGTTTTAAAGATTTCATCTTAAAGCTTACACAATGGCAAACTCAACTGTATTAATATTTGACCTATGTCTAGTGCAGGTAAAGAGATATTATTTTATTTTATTTTACATTTGTTGACCGGGCTAGTCTAACTGGATACATGTCCATTTTCAGTAGAGGCCCGGGGAGATAAGCTCCAAGATATAACTATGATGTTAACAAGATAACAAATAAGGTAACATTAACAAAAACAAAGTAATATTTACAATATTACAATACTATACAATATTATACAATAGTACAATATTAACTGTTGTTTTTATGATATTCATTTATATAGATAAAATTTTCACATTATTCTAAATATCTTAACAACCAAGTAACACAGACAGAAATCCTTAGCCTCATATGAAAGCTATCAGCTAGATAAATAAAATACTGCTGAGAGTATGTGTGTAACTTGAGAGGTTGCTGAGATATTTAAATATGCGATGGTGCTCAAGTTCTAAATGTTTTCGCTTCACAATCTGTTACTCCTACTTCCTCATTGCATTGTTTGGTAAACTTAGATTTAAAAGATGCTTATCATCACATTCCTGTTCATCCAGTTTTCAGGTGGATCACACTATTAGTCCTCTGCCTCACCTTATGGCTATCCTATGCCCCCAAAGTGTTTGTAACGTGTCTAGTTCCTGTCAAAGCCCATTAGTGGCTACAGGGGTTCTGCTTTTTTATCCATATTTAAATGACTTGCTTATCTTTCCACAGTCTTTTTCAGACTGCCAGGAATCTCTCTTGGTTGGATGAGAGATCTCCTACACAGGCTGGGATTCCAAGAGAGCATTCAAAAGTATTTTTTTGACTCCAGCAAATAGGATTTTGTTTCTGGGGTGTCTGTGCCTGAGTACAAAGAGCTTCTCTTCCACAGGAAACAATAGATCTATATTCAGATCTCGGACTTCAGTCATAGTGAGGGAATAACTCGGGTTTCTGGGTCTCATAGCATTAATAATTCCCATGGTACCTCTTGCAAGACTCCACATGAGAAAAAGACAATGGTATCTGTAGTGTTTTTTTTTTTTTTGTCCCAGCACCAACACACATTTTCTTTTCAGATTCTAGTTCTGGGATTTGTGTGAAGAGAAATCACTTGGTGAGGGTTTCAAATATCCCTGAATGTAAGTCTCACGTTCTCTCCTTGTGCTCCAAACAGTCAATCATTTATTTATTTGACATTTGTTGACCGGGATAGTCTGACCGAGCAGAAGCCCTTTTTCAGCAGAGGCCTGGGGAGAAAAGCTTCACAGTAAAAATAAGCAATAATCCTTATGCAATAAGATACATACAGCATTTAGTACACAATAAAACAAACTGGCAAATTTATAAAGAGTCGCACACTAAGGTGAACAGTGAGTTCAGAGGAATGTGTAGTGTAGTATGGAACAATATTTAGCAACTTTTATGTAACAGTAAAATAAAGATAAGCTATAATTCTGCACAGAAAGTTCAAGGGCTGAAGTGTCAATGTCATAAGAAGTATAGCCAGTCAATTATAAGAAGATTTTTGTATGATTAGATTAAGGTAAGTAGCACTAGTCATGAAGAGACATAAGGTATCACAGATACCCCACACTTTGCTTGGGGAGCAGTGTCAAGGGGAATAAAAGTACAAGGTATCTGAGACTAGATGAAGCACTTAAACATAAAAGAGATGCTTGCCCTTAACAAGGCACTCACCTTTGCTTCCAGGACAACTTCGAGTCATTATAGACAGTACTGTAATGATGTGGTACATAAACAAGCAAGGGGGAACCAGATCTCACCCCTTATGCAGACTAGCCATGATAGCATGGGATATAGCTTTACAGCATAGTCTCACTCTACAGACATCCTACATCCTTTAGACCAAAACTGTGTGTCAGAAAAGCTGAGTAAGACAAAGGAAGACCCTTATGAATGGAAAAGATCTGACCCGTCTGTGGGGAGTTCCACAAGTAGACCTTTTTGCAACCTATCTGAACAATCAGCTAACAAAATTCTGCTGCAGGACTTCATGCAAGAAGTCCTAGTTGTCAGATGCCTTTTCTTTCCTTTGGATAGGAATGTTCCTCTGTGCCTGTCCATTGATAACCAGGGTACTTCTGAAGATTCAGAAAGAAACCCTGAGATAATTGTGGTGACTGCTTTCTGACCCAGGGAATAGTGGTTCTCCCTTCTTTTGATAATGGCCAGGGGCAATTACCACAAGCTTTCTCACAGACTGTGACTCTACTCACATTGGAACAAGGGTGCTTGATAATCCCAAACCTAAACAATTTCAACTGACTGCCTGGATGATACAGTCTTAATACCTTTTAGACATGTGTTTACTGAGGACATGCAGCAAGTATTAATGGAGGCAAGAAAGTCTACCACTAAAAAATCATATATAAGCAAATGGAATTGATTTTGTAGTTAGTGCCAACAAATCACCAGCACCCAGTCAGGGTCAGTGTTTCTCTCTTTTTTTTTTTGCAATATTTGAGTGAGGTACTTATCCTATGGCCTGTCTTACTTCTTTATCAAATTTGATTTATTGGCCACTTCAGCACGTCTGTCCATGGCTCCCCACCTTTCAATGCATGATCATATCAAAATGTTTTTGAAAGGGTTATTACATAAGAGACCTCCAAGAAAACCAGTGTCTCCTCCTTGGGATCTTAATTTTTGGTTAGAAAAGCTAACACTTGCTCCATTTGAACCAGCTTATCTGGCTCTGACTTGAGGTTCTTCACTTGGAAACAGTTTTGGTCTAACCTCTGCAAGAAGAGTATCTGAGTTGCAAGCTCTTGTAATGAGTCATCCTTATCAAATCTTTCACAGACAGGGTTTATTTGAAAAGTAATCCTTCTTTTATGCCTAAAGTTGTGTCCAACTTTACTTTAAGTCAAACCGTTCATCTCCCTTTGTTCTTCCCTGAACCCAAAAATGAGGATACTTCATACGTTGGCTATCCATAGACAACTCTGGTACTATCTTGAAAGAATAAAATCTTTCAGAATGTCAGATCAATTGTTCATTTCTTGTAAAGATAAGAAAGAATAATTTTGTCAAAGCAGACTATTTCCAAATGGTTGTCTTAGGCTATTACCTTTTGTTATTCCCACCATGATAAAATTATTCCATACAGGGTCAAGATGCTGTAGAGCCTTATCTTCATCTATGGCTTTTTGGAAAGGATTGGCCTTTAGACATATTCTAGAAGTGGCAAATTGATCCTTTGTACATACTTTTATAAAGCACTACAAACTAGATTCCTTCTCCAGGTCTAAGTAAGACTTTGCTAGGACCATTCTTTAGAGGCTCCTGGACCCTTCCCTTTCAACCTCCCAGTTATTCTAAGCTATGGTAAGCTACTCATATGGCTACTGCAATGCTGATCAGTATGATGACCATGCTAAAACTGTGTAAGTAAACGTGCCATAACAGTAGATGTTTAAATGATCACTGATGCAGTAGCTGCTCCCTTCCTCCACCCCCTTGTAATTTTGGTATGTTTTTTGATGCAAAGGTGTGGACATCTGTATTTTGCTGTTCCTAGCAATTTCCTCTCTGGGCTTAGCCTCCCTCTCTCAGTTGGCATGAAAGATCTGCCCTTGCCAACCAAACCACTGTTTTAACCAGCTCAGCTCAAGCTGCTTAATGATTTGGGTGTGTGGAAGATGCCCTGGAGCTTTGGAAGCTGGCCTTCTATTATATCCTTAGCAGGATAAAACCTATATTTATTTATTTATTTATTTTCAGTTTGATTACCGGGGAAGTCCACTGGGCCAAGAAGTGCCCATTTTCAGTGGAGGCCCGGGGAGAAAAGCTCCATGTGCAATACAGTACAATAAAGGTTACAAAGTACAAAAAAGGTTACATAATGACTGAGATGAAATACAAGAGTAAGATTCATACATTCAAAAAAAAAACAGCAAGTGTAATATACATCATGAGACAATTTAAAAACACAAAACACTTTTTTTTTTTCTCTCTTAGGAAGTTCACAATATTTACAAGCTTGGAGTTTATTTAAAGTCAGCTAGTTCAGGTTCTTTAGAGTAATTAGAATAAGGTTAAGAGTATAGTAGAGCAGGAGGATGGAAAGCTTAGTGGGAAGAGTTATGTAGGCTGAAAGCAGGAGCATTTCCATTTGGAAGATAGGTGTAGGAGGAGTTGGTTTTTGAAGGATTCAGTGTTAGGTATAGTCCTAACAGAAGGAGGGAGCTCTGGCTACTGCAGCAGTGATAATCTGAACATCTACTGTTATGGTAAGTTTACTTACACAACTGTACTATCCTCCATTTGTTACACTGAATGCTCTTCTTTGTTAGTTCATCAGTTAACATGGTCATTGAGGTAATAAAAGTGTTTTCTATGTGACTTCCACTCTTTTTCTCCACTTTTAAAATGTAATCCTACAGTTTGCTGCTGTTTTTTCTAGTCTGAGTGTAAAGTTGCTAATAGCAGTAGTGGTTATTCCATGGCAGGGAATACATTGCTGTTTCTGAGGGGTAGACATTATTGTCTGGACTTCTTATAACTGTCTTATTGGTTCTTTTACACTCAGCTTAACAGTGAGTGGTAATGCACCATGTAACTCTGTACTCAACAGATGCAGGCACTTTCATTTTCATATTCTTTCTTAGGAACCTTAGGCAACTCAACCTCCCAGTTTTAGCAGTATAAACTGAAGAGGTGAGTGGTTCTTCATTGCATGTCTAAAGACAGTTTCAGAGCCAGTTTAGACAAATTATTTTCCCTGCCTGTTAGTACTCAAACCAAATTTTCTCTGTCCATGCCTACTACCAAGTACCTCAACTATAAGCCAAAACTCTTCCCTCAGTAATTGCATCAAGAAGCTGATGTTCCTGCTAAGAGGCACATTGCTGTTTGTTGACTTTGTTCTTCTGGATGTTTATCATTGCAGTAAACCAGCTCCAAACCTTATAGGCACAATTTCCCCATTTAGTGGTTTTAGTGCATTAGTAAGCAGCAGGAGCCATGGATTTGTACTTTCCAACTGTCACAAACCAGCTTGGCCGAAAGTGGCATGCTAAGGCGATGCAGCAATTGTCTCATGTTTATTGCAACCCCTACTGCTTAAACAGACTGTCAGAGGGTGTGAGAGACGTGGTTGTATACTGTTACTGAAGTTAAAACTCTCAGATAAAGCCAGTGCAAATAAGCAGGTTGTCAGTGCCATGCACCTTCACAGAGCCACACAAAGCTCAGATCACTACAAGTAGCAAGTTGTCAGTACAACACAACAGCAGTCACACACAACTCAGATCAGTCACATAGACCTATATATGCTGAGGCTGTTAAAAGTAACTTACCTAAACCAAAAAGGCCTCCTAAATGTAACCTAAGAAACAAGTATCCTCGGCAACCTCGGAAGCACACAGCACAGGCAGCACCCACCATGAAACATACATCTAGGAGCAGGGGTGTAGCCAAGATTTTCAGATTTGTACTCACAACTTCCAGTCTGCTTCCCACCACTAAGCCACAATCACATCAGCATGTTGATCTCTGCCAACACCCCTTACAAACTGCTGTCTAAGCCACACCCCTTCCCAATGCTGCTTTCATCTACCCCTGGCAAATAGACACCAGGATGATAATTATTTATATAATGATCAAAAGATTAGAAAAAAAAGGACTGAGTAAATCCTCATATGCTCAGCAAAAAAAAAAAATGGATATTTCAATCCAAATGTAGATTCACATTTACATTATGCCTGACGTTACCACAGTGGAACTGTACCCTGATGATCTCTCATGAGGGCTTTTGAACCCAGCATTGCACAACCCCTAAGCAGCTAACACACAAGTGTTCACACGACTGACTTTTTGTAGTAGTGTTGCAATGTCAGACAGCTATGGTGTTGCCCTAAAATAGTCTTTGCACCACATCAAGGTAGCCTGAGACACAGGGCACCATTCACATCACACACTCATACCATAAAGCTATACCAGGCAAAGACAAACACCAACACTTTACCCAAGTACTCCCAAATATGAGAAAATATCACAGAGCTATACCGCACAAATAACCATCAAATGTTGTATGGAAAACAAACTCCCACAGGTACGCACAGTTTGACCAATAAACCATGACAACTATGGTTACCAGTGACAGAAAACTGCACCCAATGTTCAATGTGAGGTATAATGTTGAATACAGGAATACAACCTAAGTAAATTCTTTATTGTGGTTCACTGTATATGTAGACATAAATATGTTGTAAACAGTTATTTCCAGTTAACCATGAATAACAAATGTGTTTTTTTATCTATCTAATCTTGTCTATTTATGTATGTATGTATCTATCTATAAAATAGTTACATTGTTTTGTTTTTGACCCCACTATACTTGTTTAGTGGGTTGTTTGAGACTTCGGGGATACCATGGAGATTCTTTTTTTTTTTTTTTTGGTATCTATCTAGCTAGCTATCTATGTTTACCAGTTTTGTCCTTCTAGGACAGTGGCTTCTTTTCAGGAGAAAATAAGATAGTATTCATACTAACTAATGAAAATTTGGTCAGGGCACCAGGGAACATTCCCAACTTTTACTTAAATAAACTCTGTCCACAGTTCCTTGACACAAAATTTGCCAACAGCTGCACTAAATGTATTGCTTAAAAATCACATTTCTAAGAAGAGAAACAAACTCCTTCACTAACAGTTACTTAAAAGTCAAAGGATCACTCTTTAGTGAGTGGTCAATGAATTTACCCAACCCCAACGTCGGTGCCACTAAAGTCTCCATCACCACACCCACATTCTCCCAAGCACTTTACATAAATCTACTTCAGAGCTGTTTCTACTACTGGCATTGAAAACATAACCGATAAGATTTCCAGTGACAAGCCATCAGGGTTGTATGAGCTGCACCTGTGGTTCCTAAAGATGTGCAGAACTATTTAATTTACTCTACTTCTGCTACAGTATGTTCCCTAAAACATAGAGAGGTGCCATTACTTAACAAACTCAAAAAACAACCCTCAGACTGCTCAGGATACCCATTTCAATACTCCAGACACTTAGTAACATGCTGAAAAAATTAGACCATGATTAACCAGCTAAATGTTTTGCTGACCAAGCACTCCTATCCCTAACCAACATGGATTCTGAAACAAAAAGAGTACTATAAGAGCTATATAGATAATAACTGATAACATCTTCATTGGTACAGACAAACATGTTACGGTGGTAATATTTTTAAATCTAACCAAAGCAATTGACACGGTAGACCATCCACACGTGTACACACATGCACACACACACACCCACACACATATATGAACCACACACCGATGACAAGTAAGAACTATTATTACACTATTTTTGGTACTTATGTATTATCGCAACCACATTCAAAGTAGGTGAAGCAATTCATTTACGAGCCGTTCTCCTGCTGAAATATATAGTAAAACTGTCTTGGGAAGTGTGTGTCAGTGAACTTATCATCATGGTTCAGTGAAATAGCTCATGTCTTAATAAACAGTGTGTGAGTTGTTGTTTTACAGCTGTTCTCTGTCACCACTTGAACTATGCATAGACGTAAAGCAGAATACAAGTACATGCAGAAATGTAAATTATCACAGTATCCAAATCCAAATGTAGATTACTTAATGTCACTGCCGACTAATTCAAATCCAGAAAACATCCCTAACACAATGTGACAAAGTAAAAAATAAGTAAGCTGTCTCCGTTTTTTTTGGGGGCAAAAAAAAGGGTCGCCTACATCGGGTTTTCCCAAGCAGGTTGAAAGCGACTCACTGTTGAGAAATTAGCATCAAAGCTTGAGTCCTTGTCTGCTACTGTAAATGTATGTGAACTGTAGGTTAACATCAGTTTAATGCACAGTTTTAAGTGGAGTAAGAACAAGAAAAAACTTAAAAAGAAGCCTGACTTTCAAGAAGAACAGCCTCATGGCATAAGTAAGGAATAGAGACACGAAATTCTTGTAAGAAAATGGCTTCATTCGGAGGTAGTGGATGCGAAAACCATGAATCACAACTGTTTCTCAATGGTTGATTTAGGAAGATATTTTCAAATGTTCTACAAAGAAGTGAGACACACAGGCTCACAGTTCCCCTGCTTTTCTGATGAAGTAATTTCCCAGAATGCATTATGTGAGGTAAGAAATGTGGTTGTGATAATATGTAAGTGCCCTATTTTTCTATATACAGCCTGTAGTACTACTCCACAAAAACATGCTACGACATGAAGGCTTTGCCCCACCCCCCTTAATTATACATGCTAACTTTACAGTCACTCAAGTGCCCCATAAGGGCAATCAGTTCCAATACTGAAAAGCATTCTCGTAAAATAGTTGACCAATGCAATTAACCATTGACAACATCACTGTTCAAAAGCAAATGCACTCTCTCTCTCTCTCTATATATATATATATAGCTAAATATTTAGGTATATCTGCATAAAGATGTATCTGTCTGTCTATATATATATATATATATATATATATATATATATATATATATATATATATACACACACACACACACACACACACACACACACACATCCTTTATATATATATTTATGTGTGTGTGTGTGTTTATACCAAATAGATAACCACTTGAGGTTCCAGGGATATTATTTAAATCAAGAAAAATGTAGGGATTGGGTCTGTGAACTACTGAAAAATGAATTATCTGAGCTTCATTGTGGCAGACAAGAACTGACGACACAATGGGATCAGGTGAAAAATAAGGTAATGACAAAAATAAAACAATAGACAAAAGATGATGGGATAATTAGTAGAAAAATGTTAGCAAACTGCTTAGGGAAATGTAAGTGATTAGAAGATATGAAAAGCCAAGGATAAGAAGTAAATAAAGCTTAATTAGGTCAACTAAAACAACATTCAATAGTACTAAAGGATAAAAGGAAAGAATTTTACGTAGTAGGTGTCAGGGAAGTACATTTTAAAGACTCACCTAGGTATCAACATATCTTAGCAACCAAAGTGAGGCAACACAAATGAGAAAACAACAGTATTTCTTTATACCAATGATCAGAAAGTAAAAACTTATCACACAATGAAAGTGTTAGAGAAGTTTAAAAAATATGTTAGTAATTCATTTACAGCCCAAGGAGACCACTGCTCAGGAAGTGGTGACTTGAAGAACCTTCTGAGTAATATAAATCTCCCAGGCTTAACATTGGTTAATTCTGGAGTTTATAAATCTAATTTTCTCAATATATCAAAATTTGTAGAACTTCTACTATAACTCATAAACGAATAGCCTGGCAGAAGTTGCAAAATTTATTAGACAATTATTATATATTATTCATGCTAATTTTTATGGATGACTGTATATAGTTTATTTTCTTGTTTTGCTTGTGTTTTATATTTCTTTGCATTGTATTTTTCTGTGGTTGTAACATCAAATAAAAAGTTGTTTCAAAAAATTGTATGCAAGAATTAGGACACCAGCAGGCTTGTCTCAATGGTTTTGGATAACTATTGGTACAAAACAAAGGTATCCCCCTTTGCTAATATTATTTGCCTTGTGACTTGACCCATTACTGCAAGTGATGCAATCCTCAAATACACCTAAGTACAGGAGAACAGGTTACAAGGGAAATAACATAAAATTGCTGTATACACAGATTATATATCAGTATATCTGGAAAACCCAGATGAGTATATGTCTCAGTTTGAGATTCTAAGGAAGTTTGGCAAGTTTTTGGGGTATAAACTTAATGCAGGAAAAAAAATATTGTGATAATTAATACACAGACCTCCCCACTGCTAAGAGTTCAAGTTCCAAGACTATGGTCAGATAAAAGTTATCCATAATCATAATATCCATAGATATTTAAACTTTTTAGGTTCTACTTTTCCCAGACTTAAAAATTAAGACATATAACTATTTTTAGAGAAAATTAGGCAAGATCCGTAAACCTGGAAGTTCCTTCATTTGGAGCTGGGTCAGAGAATACAGGCAGTGACCTACTCTTTTCTGCCACAGTGGCTTTTATGTCTTTCAGGCATTTCCTTGCAATCCTCCTCAAAATTCATTAAAGCCATTAAGAACTTAGTAACAGATCTTAGTTGGGAAGGGAAAAAAAATCTACAGTTTCATGGGACAAGATGGCGATGGCTAAAGAATGCAAAGGCATGGGACTCCTAGACCCCCAGAAATATTTTCAGTCCATGCAGTTAAAAGTATTTATAGTCCTCAATACATACAGATATGCAACAAGGTAGAAAAATATCATTAAATATCTAGACATGCAGCTAAGGCAGAATAACATGGGGTTTTGTCATAATGGGATAGATATAGGAAACACCCATGAAGGAATTGATGTTGACTGGCAAAAATAGGGGAACAGGTATACAATTCTGGTATCATTTAAGAAAGGGTGCAGAATCATTAGATTGGAGATCAGTTGCAGATGATTTAAATGAAGTATTTTAGATAGAATAAGGGATTACTGAGATGGGGGAAAAAAAAGAATAGAATCTACCCAGAGGATGATTCTTCTATGCTGAAACTAGTAGACCTATATAGTCAGGGTCTGATACAGCTGGAAATCAGAAAAACAAAAACAAATAAGCATTGTATATTGTAGTATTAGACAGACAGGAAGGCGTCAGCCATGGTGGTGCAGCTGTTAGCGTTGTTACCTCACAGCAAGAGGCTTTCAGGTTTGATAATCAGCTGGAGTGCCTTCTGTGCATGTCCTCCTTGTAATTGACTAAACTTTAAAAGGCATGCAGGTAGGTGCATGAGTGTGTATGTGCCTTCTCTAAAGGTTGGGCGCTGGGCTGGCAACTCAACATCGTAAAATCTACTGCCAATCATAAGCGGATTGGTGATCCACTGTGGCGATCCCTAACCGGGAAAAGCCGAAAGAGGATTTTAGATAGACAGAAAGGCATTTATAAATATGAAGGCAAGCAGGGAAAAGAAACTGGGCATGAGCTTTAGTATGATATTTTGGGCCAGGACATATCATCGAATAAGTATGTAACTTAAAGACGAAAGTTCAACATTTTGCATGGAAATGTTTACACAAGTATTTTATTCACCAGCAAAGCTTCATCATATGTATCCACAAGGTGAGGTGACTTGTAAAGGTCCATTGGGAAGAAAGGGGTACATAGAGTCATGTTTTCTAGGAGTTTAAACAGCTGGGTGATTTTTCAGAGTCTGACAGCATAGGTGATAGCTAGTGCAATAATTTTTTAAATAAAATGCTGTTCTTAATTGAGGCCCAGCCAGAGAAAGATAGCCCACCATCGAGTAAAGCAATGCTTTTTATTATTAACTTGACTAAGAAAGCCATTATAATAAAATGGAAAACACCTGATTTCCCAAACATTAAGTTAGTTGATATTTTCCTTAGCAAAATATAGACATTGGAAGGCAGTATCTAAAAGGGAAGCATGGAATGAAACACTTGGGCTTATGTAAAGGTTGGATCGAGAGATCATAATACCCATCAGGATGAATATAGATGTAAACTACTAAGCATATTGCCAGAACTACATATGAGTTAATTAAATCCTCCAAATTATTTTCTGTGTTGTTGTAAATTTACATCTAAATCTTTATGCATGTACATTGTACCTTTACCTCTGATTTTTGACTGTTGTTAACATCCCATAGTCAGAGATCTGGGAACCTGTATCAACAATGAGTTACCCTTTGATCCTTATGCATCCACTATTGTAAGGAATTCCTTCATCACACAATTTGTATCTAAAGGCATGGTGTCCAGGTCTGGGAATGTTATCATTTCACTGTACGCTGCTCTCATTAGGTCGATCATTGAATATAATAAACTTAAAAAAAAAATAAAAAACGAACGGTCCAGACACTCTTGAGACTGCTTAAAACAGATTTATTGTAAAATCCAATGTACACGCTCTGTCACCTGCCTAAATGCAATGCTTTTTCAAGTATAAATGCAGTACAACCATTTAAATACCCTTTGCTTTCTAAAAAGGTGCCAATTATTTAAACAAATACAATTTTAAAAGTCAAAATCAAAATTTTTGTGTAAACATATCCACCCCCTTGATTACAACAATGCTTACTATAATCAAATCCATTTTATTTTACATAGTCTGTTTGGTGTGTATATCCAAAGTACATTATAAATGTATTTTATTGTGTAATGTATGTGACACTACAACAAACCTATAATTTCTTTGCTTGTTTTCACCAAGTATGGTTTTATAGATATATGTTCATTAAGACCAGGGGCATTGGTTGCATTACGTTTCAACTGCCAGTAGTTCTCCCAATCCCCTCCTCTTGGGTCCATTAAGACATGTTCCAAAATACCAAAACAAAATCCTACATGACTAGGTTCAACACTAAGATGTCTATAAAGGGCATTGTTCAGATTTTTCTTCCTGATATTGTAGATGTGTTCAAACATCCGTTTACTTAATGCCCTCTCTGATTTACCTATGTAGATGCTGGGACAGTCTTTGAACACTGTTAAGTAGGTAACCAGGGGACTACAGGAACAAAAAGGTGTGGAATATGTGGATACTGTATATACATTACTGACAAGGAACAACAAGTTTTGAACAATGGTCTAAATAGTGTTATTAAATTTAAGAAAGGAAATTGTATGACAAAAGGTATAGTTTAGTTAGCAGTGTGTAGGATTTTGTTTTGCTATTTTGGAACATGTCTTAATGGACCCAAGGGGTGGGGATTAGGAGAACTGGTTGAGTTGCAGGGAGACCTACTGGCAGTTGAAACTTAATGCAACCAATGCCCTGGGTCTTAATGAACATATATCTATAAAACCTAACTTGGTGAAAAAAGCAAAGAAATTATAGGTTTGTTGTAGTGTCACATACATTACACAATAAAAGGCATTTATAATGTACTTTGGATATACACACCAAACAGACTATGTAAAATGAAATGGATTTGATTATAGTAAGCAATGTTGTAATCAAGGGGGTGGATATGTTTACACAAACATTTTGGTTTTGACTTTTAAAATTGTGTTTCTTTAAATAATTGGTGCCTTTTGAGAGGGCAAAGGGTATTTAAATGGTTGAACTGCATTTGTCTTTTTATACTTGAAAAAGCCTTGCATTTAGGCAGGTGAAAGCGCTTGTACTTTGGATTTTACAATAAATCTGTTTTGAGCCCTCTCAAGTGTGTCGTTTTTTAGTTTATTGTTCTCAGTAAATGATTCCCACTATTTTCATTGAATATAATACCCCGTTCCATATGTGACTTTCCAAAAACATGTCACACCTAGAATGATCACAGTGCTTTCACACTGAAAAATCAAGGGAGTAAATCATAAAAACTATGCAGACTCATAGCTTTTTCCCTCTTCTTGGTATCATACATGCTACTAAGAGGTGACCTCTGCCTTGAATATAGAGCCTCAACAACCTCTATCCCATCAGACCTATTAAACAGTGGCAAGTCCAACGGTATAAACAACCGATCAAGTGATCTCAATCTTTTTTGCAACATAAACAGGACACGTTGGAGGTGCTTCTATGGAACCATCTTCCACTCCACATAAAGCAAAGTACTTCTGTTCTATTCAAACGTAATTTGGATGGCTGGATAGGAAACTGTAGTAAGAATCTTTGTGTTCAACATCTTTGTATCATGTATAGTAAGGATTAAAATGTGAAACTGCATTGCGTGCAAAGAAATAAGCTAAAATAAGTTGTTTTTCTTGTAAAGGATTTGCTGACCAAAAAGGAATGCACAGATGATACCTTGATCCAGGCACAAGCTTATCTTGTGCCCGACCTCTGACCATCTAAGGCTCCAGGATGTGAATTTATAGCTTTGAGTGAAATTCCTTGTCTAGTAACCAGCCACTGTGTACGTGCAGGAAAGGGTATAAAAGCCCATGTGAAGTGTACAGAATTTAGACTGCTGACATACCATGTACTTTGCAGCATGTCTCCATGCATGTAAAATAAACCTTTTTGCTTATTTTTATCTGCGTGATTCTTCCAGTATATGTTAAGAGTATTAAAATCTTTTGACATTTCTGGTGCCCAAGACCATGGGGCCACCTCTTCATGGTACAAATCGCGTAAGAGAGACTGAAAAACCTGTACAGGAAAGGGAGAACGAATCTCGGGCTCTCTTGAACGGAAAGACCTCTGACAAAAGAAGTCGTAAGTAGAGGCCAGTCACTCTTAGATTCGATCCGTGGGATGGTGACGAACGGGGCGAAAGAACCGCAGAAAGGTAAGCCTAACATTTTTTTTTTCTTCTCTTTTTGTATTGTTCTCTTTTTAAAAAGAACAAAGGGACTAGTCATAAAGGAATTTCTTTTGTTTAAATTTTACAAAAGACCGGTAGAGATCTCAGGAAAAGGAAAACAATTTTTTTTAAATAAGAAAAATGGGAATAGGAAGCAGTTGTTGTGCTAGTAAGGGCTGCTTAAATACAAGGACTGAAATGAGGAATATATGTTTAAATTACATCCAAGGGAAAAAAAAAACAAAAAAAACCCTGAAAATACATAAAAAATATATATATATATATATATAAAAGACAAATTATGAATTTAGTGGTAACTTAAATAGATCAGAATGTCAAAATTTGGTGAGAAATCTGCGTAGGGACTCAGGAGGCAAAGTTAAAAATCAAGTGAAAATGGAATTCCCTCAAGCACAGAAATGGTTAGAAGAAGCTAATAAGAGACATAGGGAACAGTTTTCGAATAAGGGAAGTGGTGGCTCGAGTGCAAAAGATACATTTTTCATCCAAAAGGATGATAATAAGACATCTGTTGTCTGTCGTAAACCGACAGCCCCACCCTTGTATCCAAAAGTCCCTAAAGAAATGGTCGGTCCACCCCAGTATCAGGGAAAAAAAGCAGAAAATCAAAAAAAAAAGGTGTTCTCCGTAGTTTTACAGGAGGCATGCCATCCTGACTATGCTTTCTGACCCCACAAGAAGAATTAAAACTACAATCAGTACCAAAATCCTCATGGTCCCTAGGACAGCACGACATTGGGCTAATAAAAACAGCAGGGCAGGTTAGAATAACTCCAAAATCCGATTTTAGACCTCACAAGCATCAGTATCCATTAAGTAAAAAGACAAAACAAGGCATCCTACCAGTGATCATGGCTCTACTGCGAGCTGGGGTTTTAATTCCATGCACAGATTCACCGTGTAACACACCCTTGTTCCCAGTAAGGAAACCGGACGGGACATGGAGAATGGTACAGGATCTGCAGGCTGTAAATGCTGCTGTAGTGCCAAGGGCTCCTATGGTCCCAGATCCATCTGTTTTGTTAAATGATATCCTTCCCACGGATAAGTATTTTTCTGTTATTGACATTAGTAATGCATTCTTTTCTATTCCCCTACAGGAAGATAGTAGGTTTGGTTTGCTTTTACGTTTATGAGCAAGCGGTGCACATACACACGACTGCCGCAGGGATATTGTGAAAGCCCTACAATCTTTTCACAAGAAATGTCGACAAACCTGGCACAGTTTCAACCAGAGCATGGCTGTCATCTACTATTGTACGTGGACGACATCTTACTGGCTGCACCCACGGAGGCTGTCTGTGAGTCCGAAACTATTCGGTTATTACATTTCTTGGCGAAAGAGGGACATAAGGTAAATAAATCTAAATTACAATTTTGTAGAACTGAAGTACGGTATCTAGGCTATACCATTTCAAATGCTGGTAGACAACTAGATAGCTGTAGAAAAGAAGCTATTTTACAGGCAGCAATGCCCAGCACGAAAAAAGAAATGATGTCATTTTTAGGAATAACAAATTTTTGTCGTAGTTGGATTCCCAACTATGCGGAGGAAGTAAGTCCACTTTCGGAACTTATTTTCGCACTTCCCATGGCAGCACATGATGCGCTGAAATGGACGGATAAGGCAATGGCATTTACTAGGGTAAAACAATTGATAGCAGGATCTGCAACACTTAGTTTCGCTGACTATACAAAACCCTTTGTTCAGACAGTAGATTGTAAGCAGGGCTTTATGACATCAGTTCTATTGCAAACTTATGGGGATAAGTTGAGACCATTAGCTTTTTATTCCAGTAAATTGGACACAGTGGCACGATCTTTGCCACACTGTGTACAAGCAGTAGTCGCAGCCGCACTGGCTGTGCAAGCGTCTGCAACCCTAGCTTTGTTTCATGACCTTACCTTACGAGTACCACACTCTGTCGCGGTAATACTATTACAGGATAAAGTTACCTTTCTCTCTCCTAGCAGACATTTATCCTGCATGACAACGTTACTATCACAACCACACATGACCATTGAGCAATGCACCACTCTTAATCCAGCCACGCTGTTACCTACAGCTGATGATGGTGCCCCTCACGTGTGTTTAGATTTAATACACTCTAATGTCTTACCAAGACCAGACCTTAAGGACCAACCTTTGGCAAATTCAGATTGGACCCTGTTTGTAGATGGGTCAGCACATAAGAATGAGGCAGGTATCACACACGTGGGGTATGCAGTCACAACTGAGACTGAGGTACTAGAGGCAAAACCCCTCCCCAGGAGCCTGTCCGTGCAAGCGGCCAAATTGATTGCTTTGTCCAGAGCATGCACCATCTCCAAGGATAAGGCAGTTGCTATCTACACAGATAGTCAGTATGCTTTTTCCACGGTCCATGTCTTTGCACAGCAATGGAAAAATAGGGGAATGGTTATGGCCTCAGGAAAGGAAATAACCCAGAAGGATTTAATCCTTAGCCTCTTACAAGCTGTCCAACTGCCACAGGGACTGGCCATCTGTAAGTGCACAGCGCACACGAATGCCAAGGATCCAGTATCACTTGGAAATGCACTGGCTGACAAAACTGCAAAAAGTGTAGCCTTAACCTCTACCTTTGCACTCGAGATCACACAGAAGGAACTTCACCCTACAGATAAATTTGATTTACAAACTTTACAGGTAATGTAGGAACTTAGTACAGTTCAGGAAAAACAGCGATGGATTAAATATGGGGCTATTCAAAAGCAGGGAGTTTTTGTAGGTCCAAATGATAAGTATGTCTTGCCAACAAACCTTTTTAGGTATGCCTCATTAGTGACGCATGGCCCATCGCATCTGGGCCCTGCTGCTATGGTTCAAATGATCCAGCAAATCTTCTGGACCAAGGGCTTTATAGCATACGCTAAATGATTTTGTTTATCGTGCCTGCTTTGTGCACGATACCATGGTGGTGGGGTGTGGATCACCCCAGCAGCTTTTCCGCTGCCTCTGCATCCATTTCACACAATCTGCATGGATTTTATTGAACTAACTCCTGTTCAACAGAAGCGATTTGTGTTAGTCATTATTGACGCTTTTCCAAAATGGGTCGAAGCTTTTCCGGTAGCACACCCAGATGCACTATCGGTAGCCAAGGCCCTTACAAATAACATTATCCCTCATTTTGGGCTACCTACATGCATCTATTCTGATAATGGCACACATTTCGTGAACCAAGTTATTCAAAAGCTGGCTGCCGTTTTTCAGATCGAGTTAAAACATCACTGTGCCTACCACCCACAGTCAGCAGGGTTGGTTGAACGCCATAATGGCATTCTCAAAGGCAAGTTACGTAAACTCATGGCCAAGACACATCAGTCTTGGATAAACTGCTTACCTCTGGCGCTCCTGTCCATGCGTATCACTCCCACCTCAAAAGGGGTCACACCATTTCAACTATTATACGGGAGACCTTATTACGTCCCGCAGTGGCAAAATCTTTTGCCTGCGGAACGTGAGGGGGGTGAAGAGATAGCAGATTACATGAGGAAATTGCTGACCAGGACTAACACCTCTTTAATGAATGATTGCTTTTCAGATCAGAAGAACAACAGGATCCTGGAAGTGGAACCCGGAAATTGGATCTGGGTTAAAATTGTCAAGAGGAAAAACTGGGCCTCGCCAAAGTGGGAAGGTCCATACCAGGTTTTGATAGCAACACCTACAGCAGTCCGAATAAAAGAAAGAACATCGTGGATCCATCTGACACACTGTAAACTGGTAAAACAGTTTGAACTGAACAAAAAAACTTGAGTTCCCCTGAGGAACACTGATTAGTAGTAACCTTTTTTGTATGAATATCTGACTATTGTAGCAATGCAGAGAAATACCGGAAGGGAGCAGCCTTTCCCACAAAAGCATTCCAAAATAATTTTGTTGTTAATAAGTGTGATTGTTACTTTTCTGTTTTGGCCGTTTTTATTTTCAAACAAGACTAGCCAAGTAAAGAGAGACGAGAATACGGCTTGGCATCCACCTTTTAATACATATCAAGCTATTAAGTATGCATATGCTCTATCTTTTAATGTTTCAAATTGTTGGATATGCACGGCTATCCCTACTGTACATGGTGGTCTAATGTTAGGTACAGTCCCTTTGGGGGCAAATGATACATGGACTAATTTACTATTTGAAACTTCAAATGTAGTCTTAAAGGACAAAATAGCATTACCCCTCATTGGTCGCCAGAATGAAACTGTAAGGTTGGATGGAGTCAGTGTAATGTAACAATAATTCATAACTGTACAATAGATGGGCACTGTGCAATGAGTTTCAAGCCTATAAGAGTGCTTGTTAATAGTACAGGGCTTGTTAATGACACAAGTTTCTTTGAAAAAAATGTTATCTGTGTATGATCTTTTGTTTAAAGGGCTGCAAGATAAAGGAAATCAATCTGTTCCAGTCAATATTACACTTAAAGTAAATGATTGTTATTTTATCTGTGGTAGGAAAGCATACAAATGGTTACCAAAGAATTGGTCAGGCAGTTGCTTTTTGGGTTATTTAGCACCAGCTATGAGACATACATTTTCTCTTCCCCAAGGTAAATACGAAATATATGTGCTGTTAATAAACCTGTTAATCCCGTAGGTAACGTTGATGCATCCTGGATCTATCACCACAATTTGGCCCATAGTAGCAGCAAGGGGCTATCACACATGGACTTGGGCGATGATGTTATTTCCTGGGCTGGTATTCTTCCAGCTTATGGGACAGTAAAATCCATTTGGGAGCTCAGAAAACTGTCAAAATTGTTAGAAACTCTGAGCAATGCAACTTTTTCTGCGCTAGAATTGGTGACAGATGAGTTAACTGCAATGAGGACTGTAGTGTTGCAGAATCATATGGCGCTCGATTTCACCCTAGCAGCGAAAGGAGGTACTTGCGCTCTTATCCAGGAGGAGTGTTGTTCGTTCATACCAGACAACGAACATGACATCAATAGTCATCTAGAGATCCTACAACAAGTTTTTGAACTTACAAAACCAGGACAAAATCCATTAACTGACTTTTTCCAAAATTGGTTTGGAAATTGGGGAACAGAACTTATGAATGTCTTAATTGCTGTATGTGTTGGTGCCATTCTATTCCTACTGTTGGGTTGTTGCTGCATTCCTTGCATCCGAATGATAATATCAAATGTATTGTCTGCCAATGCAACTAAAGCTTATTATTCTGAATATACAGAACACGAGTCATGCGAAAAACTGTATGAATAAAATGTATTACTGATGATGCAAAGTGTTGTTAGGGGGGAATGTAGTAAGAATCTTTGTGTTCAACATCTTTGTATCATGTATAGTAAGGGTTAAAATGTGAAACTGCATTGCATGCAAAGAAATAAGCTAAAATAAGTTGTTTTTCTTGTAAAGGATTTGCTGACCAAAAAGGAATGCACAGATGATACCTTGATCCAGGCACAAGCTTATCTTGTGCCTGACCTCTGACCATCTAAGGCTCCAGGATGTGAATTTATAGCTTTGAGTGAAATTCCTTGTCTAGTAACCAGCCACTGTGTACGTGCAGGAAAGGGTATTTAAGCCCATGTGAAGTGTACAGAATTTAGACTGCTGACATACCATGTACTTTGTAGCATGTCTCCATGCATGTAAAATAAACCTTTTTGCTTATTTTTATCTGCGTGATTCTTCCAGTATATGTTAAGAGTATTAAAATCTTTTGACAGAAACCATAAAGTTACCCCAGTTTAGCACTATCATACCTCTCATCTTCTTAGTGCAAGAAGTCTGAACAAAGCCAAAAATAATGTGGGCAGGGGGAAAAAAAGTCTGAAAAACAGGAACAAATTTTAAATATTGCTCTTATAAACTTAGAAGGTTGCTAGAATAACAGGATTTATGTTAGTATACATTTTCTTAAGGATATGAAGTCTGAAACTCAAACATGTATTAGAGACTTTGATCCTCAGTGATTTGCCATAAAACCACAAGTTTTATGAGGAACACAACAAAAATATGTGACAAAAATCTGGACATTCTGTAAAAATCTGGACAATTAAGAGGTATGGACATTGTGTACCTCATGAAAAGGTGCATATAAGGGCAAAAAAATACCTACTGTGGGAATCCAATGCTAGGCGTCTTAAGATCCTCATAGATCAGTAGCCTAGTAAGAGGGTCTAAGAAACCATAAAAACTTATTCAAAGTTTAAAAGTCTGAGTATTCTTAGTTATTTCCATATTCATGAGTTCACACACTCAGCTTTGAAAGTTTGTAATAGCAGCAGTAGCACAGCTTGCCAGTGATACAGATTGTTTTCCTAATTGTATGTGCTGTGTGTAATGTAAGCTCTAAAGGGCTTTTTATAATGATCCGAGATTGAGGAAGAAAGCTGATATTTGGTGCTAAGAGTAAATTAAATCAAGTTATGTCCTGTCACATTTATGTATTGCTTAATTCATTAACTCCTACATAAGAGTATTTGCCTAAGAGGCTGAGTTCTTGAGTCTTGGATCAGCATACTTACCCTAAAGTCTGAATTTCCATAACCCAGTGACTAGTATAATTGCCAGACAACTTTGTACCTTCATAAAACAAGTAGCAGACATGCATACTTCAAAGAGAGCTCTGTTTGTAGCTTTTCATGTGTTATACACATCTGCTATTTCATAAATTGGATGTTTCATCAAAAAAGTCAAGGAAAAATTAGAAAATCGCTTGCCAGAAAGTGTCTTATGTCAGCTTGTCATTTTAGTTCTTCTTGTTTGATTGCTTACTTTTAAAGAATTTGCTTAGTTTGGCACATCTACATGTAATGAGAACTTCTCTTTCTACACAGGTCAATTATGTTGCTCTACAGGAGCACCTGATCAACTGCAACCAATCAGAGCTCTCATTTTATGGATCAGCAAGCAAGTTTGCACCTGTTGGCTCCATAGTACCTGTACATATTAGGTAGATGTAGCAGTTGCCTGCACTGCAGAATGTGGCACATGTGAATCAGAAAACAGATGAGAAGATTGTCAGAGTAAACAAAACTCCACACGTTCACAGGAAATGTCACATTTTCAGCAGAGTACTGAAAGTGCACCTCAGTTTAATGGTGGAGAAGGATAAAACCCTCATAGTACAGACAACCCATGTTTGAAGATCTGCTCAGGGCTGCGGAAGAGTCAAAGGGAGGAGGATGGGAAAGGAGTAGATGTAGCTTCTCCATCCAGGGAGGAAGATGTGATGGTTCTTGGCCATCTCACCTGCAGCTTTGGTGCTTGTGCAAAGGTGCATGACACTGAACAACCACAGAGGTAATGAAGGCTACTGAGAGCTAGCTTAAGATGGGGTTTGGGCAGGGAAAACCCAAGTTTTCCAGGAAGATGAAAATTGTTGCCAAACCTTGTGGTGGGTTTGGGGATCTGCTTCTAAACCTCAAACCTCATATAACCAAACTTCATTTTTGCGAGACAAAAATCGTAAAAGCTTAAATACCCTAATGGTGAATTTTTCCCAGGGTAAGTAAGCACTTATCCAGCACACCCTTTACTCCATTCTAGTGCAATCCTGGAGTTGGTATATATAGTTGGGGGGTGAAGAGGGTGCACCCCCCCATCTAGGTGGGTTTTACTTACTTTGGTAGGTTCATGTAAGTTTGAGCATGTGTTTACTCACCCTGGAAAAAAATTGCCATTTGGGTATTTCAGCTTTTGCAATTTTCATCTCACAAAATTGAAGTTCAGTTATATGAAGTTAATGGTTTAGAAGTACATCTAGGTTTGGAGTTTGCTAGTATCAGGGAGTGATAGTGCTATTTCATGTGTTGGCTGCAGATGAGGGATAAAAGGAGATACTGGTCTTCAGTCATGGCTGTCCATCTGGTAGATGAACTGGTGACATTGTCTGGAAAAGGTAGGACAGAGTGAAGTGGAAGCTGATGGTCTGTGGATGACTTGAGTAAGAAATCATGGTGTTTTCTTTGGGCACTTGTCATCCCGATATGGTAGTGTGAGTGTTCGTCATTCTGGGGTACAAAGAGACTGAGCCTGAATGGTGAGGGTTTGCGGTCAGAGGTGTGATAATAGGAGGTACTGCCAGCCATGCCAGGAGAAATAGGGTAGTAGATTTGTAACATATGCCAATGCAGTTAGCTGGAATTTTGCAACTAGTTATATGTCATTTGTATATCAAACTGATTTGTACAGATGCGTGTGCTGAAAATGTATTTGTGAGGTTTGCTTGTATTAAAATGTATCAACAGTGTGCCCTGCTGGAAGGAAAATAAATGCAAATGTATTATTGTAACTGAATTAAATATCTACATTGTAACAACAGATACTGGAAGTGAAGAGGTTAATCTTAATCCACCTGACTTTGCAACATATGCTTGAAATTAAATTACTTTATGGGTTAAGCCATAAAAATGTTATCCCACAGTTTTAACTGGAGCCAGAGATGCAATATGTGTACTAGAAAATAGGTTGAAGCTTCTGTAGGAAGAGTGAAATATGGTTTTATGACTTCCAGCAGCTGCACCACATCTGAGCAGAGCACTATCTGTGTGTATGGTAACACATAGGTACAAAACACTCGTAGCTTCTGGTGATGGGGGATGGTGCGGGGAAACAGAGTTAGATGACCAGATGTATGTGATGTCATTCTGTAAAGAAATAATATTTTAATATTAGAAGAGACTGATGTTTCAGCAGCATTCTGTCCTGGATCCGACAATAAGGACCACTCACCCATCTTGCCTTAGTCTATTCAGTAAGTAGGAAAAGTAATTATTTTAGTCAATCAGGAATAGATAATGAGATCAGAAACTCTGGTGTTTACTGTAAATATATATTTAATATTTTCATGTTCTTTTATTATTAAATATATTTAAATGTTTCATTGTGGCTGGTCCTTTTTAGAAAATGTTTAAGTTTTGAGAGTATTCGCACATATTTATTAGGTGATATCTCTGGCCCTGCTATTTGGTCAACATTACCATGTGTATTAATATTAACTTGTACACAGTATAATTAGGTACCCTTTCAAGAGCCTTAAAGTATCTGGCCAGGGCTCCTGTGGCAGTGTTATCTACTTCATAGTCTGGGCAGAAGGGGGCACAGCAGGTGAATCTGTGCCAACCTTTCTCAGGTGTGTGTGTGTGCAAATTAAATCTCAAAGAGTGTGTGTGCCAGCTGCTTGGAGTAGGGACACAAAGCACTGGCTTCACAGAGAGGATGTGGGAGAACTTAGCTTGGAACCCCAGATAAGGACTCAACTCTGACCTGTGACAGTGGGGAGTCGTACTGGGGGTCTGGACAGATATAGAGAGGAACCAGCCCCTGGATTGAGCATGTTTCCTGGGTGCTCCTAAGGGAAATTGTGCTTGATGCAGTGAAGTCTGTATTTGGAAATACTGAGTGTATCCATTTGTCCTCCAAGTGAACGTCCCTCTCCAGTGTCAGTGGTGAGGATTCAAGACTTTTTGATTACTGTCCCAATGTAGAGACATCACATATTGGTGAGCAGGAGTGTGGATATTAAACTTCTGTAGCCTGTAAGCAGTTGTCACTAAGGGTGTGCATTGTCTCAGCAGCCACAAGGTGAACATTTGGAGTTTCATATCACAACAGTTTTTATTTATTTTTTGTTAGTTAATTTAGTCAGGGAGAGCATGTCAAAATGTCAGCAGAGGATTATGGCAAGCTGACAAAGAACCAGTTGGCCAAGGTGTGCAAAGACAAAGGAATGGTATGCAACCTGACTAAAGAGGAAATGATTTCAGACTTAGTTGCAGCTCAGACCAGCAACCAGGAGGATAACCAGTCTGGTGATGGGAATTTGCAGCCCTCAGAAACAGGACAGTTAAACTTTTCCTCAGTGGACTTAAACTGGAGGCCAAATGTTTAGAATTAGAATCAGCAGAGACACTGCAGCATTTGGAGGCTAAAGAAAAAGAGAAACAGATGGAATTAGAATCACCACGGCTCTGAAGGGCTCAAGCTTTAATAAACAACATAAGAGAACCACAGGCTGACACCAGAATCTGTAAGCGTTTTTGCGTTCCCTTTGAAAGCTTCATCAGACAATATAAAATGCTTATCCCTACTCAACTTAAATACAAAAAAAAAAAAAACAAAAATACACAATTAATCGATTAATGAATGTAAACCTTATTCCACGAAAACCACATGATGGCAGTGTTGTACTAGATAATGCACATATACTTACTGTGATGTTATAGCTATACATATTAACTGGCATAAATAGAATATTGCACCTATTCATTTATAAACCTATACACTCCTATATAATATATATATATATATATATATATATATATATATATATATATATATATATATATATATATATGGGTCCCCTTCTAAAGACCGAACCGCCGATCCCCCGACACAGAAATCACCGACGCCAGATAACCGACAGGTACGTATACCGACAGGGTGATTCGCCGACAGCGGAAAGACCGACAAGGGTAATGTGTCATTGCGACCCAGTAAGTGTGCGACAGTGACGGAGGTAGGAGTGGTCAGGTAAGTGAGTTAGGGTTAGGGTGCAGGTAGGTGAAGTGTGCGTTAGTGTCGGAGCTTGGGCTAGGGGTGGGTAAGTGAGTTAGGGTTATGGTGCAGGTAGGTGAAGTGTGCGTTAGTGTCGGAGCTTGGGCTAGGGGTGGGTAAGTGAGTTAGGGTTAGGGTGCAGGTAGGTGAAGTGTGCATTAGTGTCGGAGCTTGGGCTAGGGGTGGGTAAGTGAGTTAGGGTTAGGGTGCAGGTAGGTGAAGTGTGCGATAGTGTCGGACCTTAGGGTTAGGGTTTGGGTCAGGGCTAGTGTGTATGCTATGTAGTGTAGTGTGTTGTTTACGTTCCATTTGTCGGTGTTATGGTGTTCGGTGTTTCGCGTTGTCGGGTTTGTGTGTTGTCGGTTTTCTGGCGTCGGTGATTTCTGTGTCGGGGAATCGTCGGTTCGGTCTTTAGAAGTAGACCCATATATATATATATATATATATATATATATATATATATATATATATATATAAAAAACACATAAAATACTTATTAATAATGCATTTAAAAACAAGTATATAAAGCATATATAAAAATAATAAATATATACACACACACACACATATATATATATATATATATATATATATATATATATATATATATATATATATATATATATATATATATATATACACACACACACACACACACACATATGCACATAAGAATGTAAAAATTACTGAAAAAATCAGCAAAAACATTTATATTTATTTAAACCATGCTAGAGAGATGAAGGGATGGACAGTGGAGTTATAATAAGATTCTTGATGCTGCTAGAGCTGATACTTGAGAATAATGATTTTCTATATGGAGATGCATACTATTTACAGACTAGAGAGTGGTGATGGGGACGCCATGTGCAAACTCATATGCCGATCTCGTTATGGCATTTTGGGAGAAGAGGTTTGTTATAGTTACTGAGCACTGGAGGAGTAATAGATATTATAAAGGATTTGTAGATGATATTTTTCTGATTTGGGAAGGGACAGCAGTTTGCAAGTCTTCATAAACTCTATTAATAATACTACAGGGTTTTTCAAGTTTGTAGGGAATTGGTCATCAAATGAGATAACCTTTTTATATGTACTGATAAATAGAATAAGTGATGGTTTTTCCACTTCATTGTACAGGAAAAGCTGCACAAAGAATAATCTTCTACATTGTACCAGTATGCATCCAATGCATATATATATATATATATATATATATATATATATATATATATATATATAAGAATGTAGTCATTGGTCAAGGCCTATGGGCATCCAGGCTTACTAGTCAAGACACTAGTTTTCAGACAACTGTTAAGAATCTAGAGAAGGAATTTATTAATAGAGAGTATACAAAGAAAGAATGTGAAATATTGCATGATGAGAAGGAAATCAATAGAAAAGGGAAGGGTAAACCATATTTGAGCAGGGTAAAAACAGAAGTCAATAATGATCAGTGGGATGGGAATAATAATGCAGGATTGAATCATGTTAGAGTAACTATTCCATATTCTAACAATAATAGAACCATACAAGATATTATATGTAAGAATTGGAGCATCCTTATGGTTGATGATAAGATAAGAGAGATAGTAGGGCCAAACCTAAATACTCATACAAAAATACTAAGTCTTTAAAGAGGCTATTATGTTACAAAAAGAGTGACACACATAGAACAGGATCCAAGAGAAAAGGCACCTTTCCTTGCAGAAGTTGTAATCAGTGTTCCTTTATGGCTGCCCTTAAATGTTTTTGTACATCCTGATGAAAACTAAAACAATGAGTGAGAAGGTCACTAAAAAAGCCAATCAGTAAAAACAAAATGAAAACTCCAGCAAAGCTTTGTGTTTCTAATGCTTAGTCAAACACTCTGCTTGTGCTGTGCTGACGAGGTCATAACAAGGTCGAAATATGTATATCCACAGCTAGTGGGGTTTGGCTTTATGGTCTTGAAATTGTCCATTAAAATGATGAAACAAGTCATGGACATTCAGAAGTGCCAATTAGCTGAAACACCTGATGTTCATAAGGATCATTTGCATATATCCCATGTGCCTCTGATACAAGAGGTTTGGGAGGTCACTCAGTGGAAGTTCTAGCTTTGCTGGAGTTTTCATTTTTTTTTACTGATTGGTTTTTCAGTGACCTTCTCACTCATTGTTTTAGTTTGTTGCTTGGGATATTTTTGCAGTGACCCTAATGATAATGGACATCAGCTGGGTATAACAGCCCTGTGTTTCTAATGCTTAGTCAAACACTCTACTTGTGCTGTGCTGACGAGGTCATAACACGGCCAAAATATGCATATCCACAGCTAGTGGGATTTGGCTTTATTGGCCTGAAATTGTCCATTAAAATGATGAAACAAGTCATAGGCATTCAGAATTGCCAATTAGCTGAAACACCTGATGTTCATAAGGATCATTTGCATACATCCTTATACAGGAAAGAGGTATGTTTTTGAGCATTATGCAGATTGTAGATCTCGGGATCTGGTATTCTTACCTCAATGTATAAAATGTGCATCATTTTATATAGGTAAGACCAATAGGACACTGAGAGAATGCGTGAGGGAACATATTATTGCTATAAACCATGAGGATGATACCAACGCTTTAGCAAAACATGTCATTAATAATGACTGGTCACATAAACTTAGATTCTTTGTAATTGAATTAGTAAGTAAAACACTTTGATTAGGAAATTTTAATAATTATATTGAAAAACAAGAGATGAAATGGATTATTAGAATGCAAGCAGACAGAAATAGTGGTTTGAATGATACAGTTTCTTTACAACCATTTTTGGTTGACAGACCACTATCACATAAATAATTATATAGATTTTTTGCTGATGCTTGCTACTAAATGATTCAATTCTAAATGAAGGTTTATAGTTTAAATAAATAGAAAGGTTTTTGCTGATTTTGTTCAGTAATTTTTTTGCATTCTGATATATATATATATATATATATATATATATATATATATATATATATATATATATATATATATTATTATTATTATTATTATTTATATATGTGGGCGGCCACGGTGGTGTTGCGGTTATCGTTGTCGCCTCACAGCAAGAGGTTCTCTGGTTTGATCCACGGCTGAGGTACCTTCTGTGCAGAGTCTGCATGTCCTCCCTGTGGTCACGTGGGTTTCCTCCGGGTGCTCCGGTTTCCTCCCACATCCCAAAGATATGCTGTAGGTGGATTGGACACTCTACATTGGCCCTAGGAGTGAGTGTGTGCGTGTGTATGCCTTCCATGGAAAATTGATTGGCAACTCGACACTGTAAAACTCTACTGCCAATCATGAGCGGCCAGGTGATCTGCTGTGACGACCCCTACTGGGAAAACCTGAAAGAAAACGAATTATTATTTATATATGCTTTATATGCTTATGTTTTTAAATGCATTATTAATAATAAGTATTTTATGTGTTTATATATATATATATATATATATATATATATATATGTGTGTATAGGTTTATTTGTTGTGTCTTTCGGCTTATGCCGGTTAGGGGTCACCACAGCGGAACTCCGGTCCGCTAATGTTTGGTAGTGAATTTTTATGTGCTGAGTTACCAGCCCTGACGCACAACCTTCAACGAAGGTACGCCCATTCACGCATGCATCCACACAGAAGACGCTGTAGCTGAGAATCGAGCGAGTGTATGGGTTTATAAATGAATTTATGTGCAATATTCTATTTGTCAATTAATATGTATAGCTATAAGATCACAGAAAGTATATGTGCATTATCTAGTACAACACTGCCATCATATGGTTTTCATGATGTATTACAAGATTTGGAATAATGTTTAAATTCATTAATTGATTAATAATGTATTTTTGGCATTTTTTTTATATTTAAGCTGAGTAGGGTTAGGCATTTTATATTGTCTGATGAAGCACTCAAAGGGAACGCAAAAACGCTTACAGATTCTGGTGTCAGCCTGTGTCTTCTGTTGTTTATTAAAGCTTGATTCCTTCGGCGCCGTGGTGTTAACTTGCGGTTCTTGGACATAAACGATTGCTACTTACTACATCAAGGTTCTTTGCTCTCAAGTGGTCATTTGTTGTTTTGCAGTTTCTAAATTGTCTGATATTGATTGTTTAAACTATGAAAAAGTCAAATGTTGTTTACTAGAATGTTTTAAGTTAACACCTAAAGCTTACAGAAAAAAAAAATTTGTGAGCATCGATGCAAGGCAGATGAAAGTGTGTGTTGTTATATTGCCGAGCTAAGCACTTATTTTCATAGGTGGGTGAGTGGGTGTCAAGTCCTCACTTTTGAGGAGCTGGCAGAGCTTTTGGTGAGGGAACAAGCCCTTAGCACTTTGCCTGAGGACATGAAAATCTGGTTGGCAGACCAAGAGTGCAACTCTGCAGATGAGCTGGGGAAAAAGGGGACCTCTACTTAGCAAGCAGGGCATCATTGCACAGGAAAGGGATAACCAGTGATGTACATGGATATAAGGGAACCCATGGTGGGCAGCCTAAACTGCCCCAACATAGTCTGCCAGTAACAAGGGAAGCCACTAGTTCATGTACATGGCTAGGATCAAGGATTAAATGTTTTAAATGTAACCAGTGGAGCCATGTAGCATATGGATGTCCACAGAGGCAAGGTGGGGAACAAAACATGGGGGAACCAGCAAGTGGGAATAACAGTATGCCAGTGGTAAGTTGTCTGGAGACAACAGGGGTATCAAACTATCACAAGAGGTTATATCCTATATTAGTGGATGGAAAACAGGCCACTGCTAAGAAGGGCACAGTCTCTGACATAGCCATTGTGAAGCCTGCAGTAGTTAAAGAGGAACAGTATTTTTTGGGCAGTCCACTCAGGACTCAACTCTGAGCTGTGCCAGTGGGGAGTCTTACTGGGGGTCTGGACAGATATAGAAAGGAACCATCCCCCAGACTGAGCGTGTTAGCTGGGTGCTGTTAAGGGAAATTGTGCTTAATGCAGAGAGGTCTGAATCTGGAAATACTGAGTGTATACATTTGTATTCCAAGGGAACAACATTCTCCAGTGTCAGTGGTGAGGATTCAGGCTTTTTGATTGTTGGCCTAGCGTGAAGAAGTCACAAGCAAATAAAGGGGGAGTACCTAGAAAAACTGAGCCCTGAACATATACTGTGAAGTACACTTACTAGTGATAGTAGAACACAAACAGAAGTTGGTATATGGCAGTTGATAATAATACAGAATGCTGCTGAGACTTCAGTCTCCTCTAATATCATAACATTATTTCTGTGCAGAATGACATCACATTGTTATTTATCATGTTTGTGAGCTGGATTGACTCTAAAGTATTAATGTGCATGTAGCTACTTTTGTTTGTGACTTGTGATAGCTTAACCGAGAGAAACTAACAGCATTTTTAGGTGTTTTGACTACATTAAGCTTTGGTTTCTTGACCAAACCTGAGGCAGACTTTATATTATACAATAGTTCAGGCTTTTCTCAAGTAGTCTTTTAATCTTTTCCCATAAAATTTGAATTAGTCCTTTTTTATTACAGAAGCGTATCTTGTATAAAGCTGTAGTTTTAAGAACCTTTCAGTATCCACAAATTTAATTTTAGAGTTGGTATTGGCAGTGCCAGGATTAGAGTTTGTGGCCTGTGGCAGGATTAATAGAGGTAGAAGTTCAAAGAAGAGTTAACTCAGCTAGCAGGCTAACATCAAGGTTAGGTGAGTCAGACAACCATTTAGATTAGCAAATGCAATGCACCTGAACAGAATGGAAAGCATTCCCAAATTGGCTGGGGTAGCAGAATTACAAATCAGGTCTATCCAGAAGAGTTAATACATTTTGTGATCAATTCCTCTGGTATAACTCATTGACACTGGCTCACAAGTTATATCAGCACTGTGGTAAAAGGACAGAATGATGTGTCTCAAGATAACATAATTTTACCCTATTTTTATTTTAAAAGCAGTATGAAATTGTCATGGGAGGAAACAAGCATTTTCATTTGTGTAGGATACCAGCAGAGTAATTATTTGCAAGTTATGCTAATTGTGCTAGTTAAATAATTATCTTACAAGTTGATATTAAAGTGAATGTGAACTGAAACCCAGAAGTGAAGTGCTGTTATTCATTATCATGATTTTTCACTTTCTCCTCACTAACGTATTAACAAGGTGTGCCTGGCCAGTCCAGGTTATTCTGTTATAATGGGAGTGAGTCACCTTGAGATCAGTTACTAAGAACACTCAAGAGCACTCAGTGTCAATGCTTACCTTGCAATCTTGTCATTTTACTGCTGTGTACAAAAGCAGAGGTCACTTACATGATAACTGTTAAGTGATCATTGATAGGAGTTGTTTGTGGTAGTGTGGTGTCTCTGAGAGAAGCAAGCTGAAGGGTATTACTGTGGCCATTATATTTATGTGACTTCTTTGTATTCAAGTGTGATGTACCCTTTCAGTAGTGACACACTCCATTAGGACAGTATGTGTCCAAAAGGAGATTATGCTAGTGTTTGTTATATTTTTAGAAATAGTGAAGACAAAGCCCATGTTTCATTCTTAAATTATTACTATTATTATTATTTCACTGCTTCACTAATGCATGCGTCTTTAGATTCAGTTCACAACAAACATACGCATTTATACTTTTTGTCTCATGGGGTAAAATGTAATAAGTAAAATCATAAATGGATTTTGCTTTTGTAAAATAACAACAAAAACTCAATTTTTTTGTCCACAAAAGTGATGCTTGTCAGCATTTAAAACGTTATTAAGGAAAAAAGGGAAAGTATTACTGGTGTTGTGATATGGCACCAAGAAATTTAAACTACAGCTGTTCTATTACCTCACTTCCCAAAACAACGTAAATGCTACACTTTTGTAACTGAGTATCCAGATTTGTTGTCCAACAAATTTTACTAGAAGATGCAGAACTGATTAAGTGCTGTAATTTTGTGTTGATAATCTCAACCAATAAGCCCCATATAGCCATTAGAATTTGCCAGACTGTCAAGCTGCATTATACAGTTTCCATTAGGTGTAAATGTACAAATTCTTCTCATCCATATCCAGAATGTCTTTGTCTCATCACTAACAAAACATCACAAATATTTCACCAAGCAAGGCAACATTTCTATTACTGTGTAGTGCGGAGCCTATACTGACGTAGGCAGCATGCTGTTGTGTAAATCAGGATCAATCCAGTGAATCTTTGGTGTAAAATGGCATTTTAGATTGTGATTGTTATGCAAATGTCTTATTAGAATTCCAAAACTTATTAGGAACTGTCATGGGGAACGGTTATGTGGCATCTTATATGACAATGTAGTATATTAAAGGGCTTTTGTTGTCAGTGTGGTTTAATATGTGGTTTCCCTTGAAGACCATATGACTTCTTCTCAAAAGGCAGGATGAAATTAATATCCAAAGTGTAGTAAATCCTCAGTATAATCAAATTCAGTGTTGAACTACACTGAAAGTCCCTAAGGCTATAGTAGCAGTCTTAGGTGCTTTTCTTTGGAAACTGGACAGTAATAGAGTCAGGAAAGTCTTGGAGCATTGAAATAATATGATGTCCTCTGCTAAATAAAGACAGGCCTCCAGTAAAATAAATGGAGTCAGGCATCATCTATTGAACTAAAGAAGACAACAGATCATTTACCTGAGTAGTGGACTGATGAATATAAACTTACAGTAGCATTATTGGAGAAAATGGCCTTCAGCTGGGTTAACAGTTGAGAATGTTTTTTTAGTAAAATCATAGAAACACTTCATGACTAGCCATCACCCTGCAAAGCTAGATATTGCCTATGCCACCCCCAGTTTCACTTTATTTTTTCAGGTGAAATCTGTTTGTATGGATGGAAGTGCTCAGCATTAAATTGTTATACTTTGCAGTGTGTTTTTTTTTCTTTTGGTTAGAGTCCCATATTCCCACTGTTATGAAAGTTAGTAATATTTGAATAATAACTTTAATATTTCACAAATCATAGTACTCAGTAAGGATTAAGGTTGCATCTACTAACTTATATGATTTAGTACTTCTGTGCATTAAAACAGTAGGTATGAGGTATATCATGTATTATTAATTATTTTTGGAGAAGACCTATTGAATAGCACTATGTATTTTCCATTTTGTTGCTAATACTGCATTGATTAATTAACTTCTATTTGATTACTGGGTGGGTGAGCTGGTCAGTTGACTTTTTCCAATCATGAATTGGGCTCATAGAGCAAAAGTAATAGAAAAAAGTAAAAAAAAATAATAGAATTGTTACATTTACAGTGTCTACATTTGCACAATAACATTGTTAACATGCACTGTATTTATGACGTTACATAAGATGAACAGTGCTTAAAACAGTGTAGGAGTTAATTGGTATTTATAACAGTACATTATTTATCAAACTGAGATGACTTTTATCATCAGCAGAAAAGGTTAATGGAATGTTATGGCAGAGTCATGACTATTATAAAATATAGACCTATAATTTATTGATAATTGGTCATTGTCTCTAAAGCAAGTGCAAGTGGATTCAGAAAATATGTTTTATATTATTTACTCAAAGTCTTTTTTGGATTCCTGTTTTTGGCTTCTGTAGGTAAGCTATTTCACCTAGTGAAGTTTTCTATCTTGTGCATGCTAGGTAAGAGAGTTATCCTGTGAGCAACTTAGCCATGTAACCCCGTTTTAGGACTTTGTAAAGTACTGAGACTAAAAGAAAACTAGACTTATTTGTCACTGTGAGCCATTTGATTTTAGTAAGCATAGTGCAGTGGTGGAGTACTGGATCAACCCAGATTTTATTCTCTGCTGTTTGTATTTTGGGGTATTGTTTGCCGAATGTAAGACTAATAAAGGGAGCCCATATTCAAGTTTGGGGATTAAATACTTTTAGCAATTTATTTATTTATTTCTCCGTGATTGCTAGAAAATTCCGACTAGGGTTTATCCCATTTTCATTGGAGGCCTGGGGAGAAAAGCTGCACAGTTTAGACAAATACAGTTTATAGAAGAAAATATTTTTTACAACAAGACATTATATAGGATAAAACAGTATACATTTTGTAAGACTACATTTGAGCATACATTAAGCATACGTGAGGCTTTTGATTAGAGAGACATTTTACAGTTAACAGCAGATGCATCATCTAGGGTGATTTTCATTTACTATATGGAAGAATGGATATCAGAAGAGGCAAAGAAAGTGTACAGAAAGTAGTATTTAAAGAAAAAAGAAAAGTTACAATAGTAGGCAGAAAGTATGATAGAGGGAATGTAAAAGCATGTATGAAAGAAATAGATGTAACTGTAGTTTCCTAGAAGAAAAAAAAATTGTGTAGGAGAGAAAAGTAGGTAGAATGTGCAGTAACAAAGGATGAATGAAAGTAGATGACAGTTAGGGGAGTAAGCATAATGTGACTGTATTAGTGATTAAGAAAGAAAAAAATTATGTGTAAGACTACAGAAAGGCTGAGTTAAAATAGTATAATTGGGAGGAGATTGTGGCTGAGTTCTGGAGGTTCAGCCTGGAGTAGTACAAGAGCAGAGCCAGTTGTTTAGTAGGTGTTTCTTCAGTGATGCCTTGAAACTGTTTAATGTGTCTGTCTTCTTTCAGTAGGGATTTAATTCCAGAGTTTTCAGCTTGATCAGGGTATACTGAGAAGAGCTTTGTTGGTGGACCATGGGACTCGAGTAGTGAAATAGGGGTGTAGTATTCCTTTAGAGATGGGCATTTTTCTGGGGAGTTCATTAGTTTGTAGACTATGATAAGCTGAGAGTAGTTGAGGTATTTTGTAAGTCCTAACCAAGTAAGACGTTTTAGCACTGTGCAATGGTGGGTTTTGTAACGGTTATTTGTAGCAAATTTTACAATTTTTATTGTAGAATATCTCTAGTTTGTTCTTCATGGTTGAGTTAAGGTTTGTAAAGATGAGTGAGGCATAGAGGAGGGATGTTTGTGCTGTGGTTTTCCTGGAGTGATTAGTGAGGAATTTCCTAGCCCGGTTTCCAGTTTTTGTTTTTTCTGGCTAGGAGTAGGTATTGGCTGTATTTGAGATTATCGTAAAGTAATATTCCAAGGACTTTTGCTTGTCTGATGTATTCTGTTTTTGTTCTATTGGATGATAGGATATGAAATGATCATTTTTGATCAAAGTAGTTTTTAGGGTGAAAAACATCAGTTCAGGTGTTTTTTTAGCATTTTGTAGCAAGTCTAAGCTACCTAACCAGGATTCTATGGCTAGAAAGGCCTATTTGATGTTGTCCTGTAGGGTGGGTAGTATTTGGACTGAGTAGATGAGTGTACCATCATCTACCAAGGGAGCTTGTTTAGTGGCAGAATGTCGGTTATTGATAAAGTTATTGAAGAATAGGAGACCTAAAATTGATCCCTGAGGGACGCCAACAATAACTGTGAGGAGGTCAGAGTAGTCATGCTGACATTTCATGGCTTGTTTCTAAATGGATAAGTAGCTGTGGAACCAGGTTAGTTATGAGATATTGAGGCCTATAAAGGCTAGTTCCTGAAGGAGTTTTTGGTGTGCTACTATAATGAATGCTTTTGCTAGGTTCAGGAAGACTGCTGAGACTAGCCTTCCATTGCTTCTGAGTTGTAAAGTTTAGAAGGGCAGTAGTGGTGCTGTGATTAGGTCAAAAACCGTGTTGAGTGGAGGAGAGTAGGCTGTGGTTGGTCAGATACTGAGCAACTAGGTGTAGATGCATTTTTCTAATATCTTGTATAGGTTTGAGGGGATAGCAACTGGATGGTAGTTGATTAGGTCAGTAGAATTTCCACCTGCATGGATGGTATGATTTATGACATTTTCCAGATGATGGAAATGTGGTCTTCTTTTATGAATCTGTTAGTATGGAGATGGGGAGTGCTATTGCCTCTTCTGCTGTTTTAAGGTACTCATTTGGAAGCTTCTCAGCCACCAAGGGTGTAAGTTTCAGTTTTAATAGGTATTTTGAAATAACTTTTATTGAATTATCACTTGTGATGTAAGCAAACTTAGTTTTATATAAAAGAAAAACTATATTAACATGCTCACAGTTACAGATATTATACATCACATATATTCTTCTGTATAATACAGTCAATCCAACATTACATAAGTTGGTCAATTCCTGCCTTCCCTTAAACCTCATTCCTCCTCCAAAACATTTTTCTGCATGTATTGTTCCACAATTTCCATTTTTCCTATGTAATTTGCTCTTTCACATTGCTAAAGATCCTACTTCCAGTTCTGTTGTCTGAGTTACAATATTCACTACTTCCAATACAATTGGTTTAGACTTTAATTTGCATTTTCTACTAATTGTTTTTTTGGCAGCCACCAGACATAAACTTAACAAGGTCTTACTTTGTCTAAACAATTCAGATCCTTTATCCCAGCTAAAAATAAATAAATAAATCCCTTATGTCCATTTTGCTCACCCAGCATTTCTGAGTGAGTAAAAGTCTGCCAACTCATTACACTCCCAAAACACATGTTCCCAGTTACCTCTTTCTTCCCAGCACACCTCCAATGTTTGCCATCTACCTGAAGAAAAATTGTTTGGGGTCTGCTTAGGGTATAAAAATACCTATGCTAACACTTCCAAGCAAAAATACTAAATCCTCTAGACCTTGTTATAAATTTGGGTGATATACATATGTCCTCTCATTGTTTCTCTGTCAGCTGCTTATCCAGTTCCTCTTCCCAATCTTCTCTAACCTCCTCTGCTTGATTCTTGTAGTTACCTTGCAATATTTTTGTATGCCCTACTAATTATACATTTTTAACAGCAGCTTCTATTCCGGATTCATCTAAAACCTCTACAGTGCAGGTCTTTCACTTAGGATTTCCTATCCCTTTCTCTTTGCCTGTACCCATATCATTATCTGGTAGGGAAAGCAGTCTCTAGCCTGCAGTCCAAATGTTTTCTTGGCCTCATCCCATTCTATTACCTTTCCCTCTCTTAATTATTTGTTTTCAATACCGTGGTTCCTTTGCCAGTTTCCTCCAGTAATTCCATCCTCCTCTTCTGTGTTCTTTACACACCTAATTGCAGTCATTGCTGTAAAATATAATTTCTGTATAGTCTAGACCAGTTATTGCATCTTGGGGAATAATATGTAAATTCTGTCTGAGTTCCTACTACTGAAGTCACATCTTCCATACCAAATATTTTCATAAATTTCCTTAGAAATCTACCCTCTTCTGATATAGTTTCCCTTCTAGGACCCCAACCCTCAGATGCACCCTCACTGCTGCAAATTAAATTCCAGTTCCCACCTATAAATAATAATCCCTGCTGAAAGCTGATGATTTCTCCCAAAATTTTTTAAACTACATACCATAATAGCAGATGTGATGTTGTCTTATCTCGCCTTCATTCTTAACTGGTTGGGTTCGGAACTGATCCTTGGTTCCGAGTTGGCTTATACAAAAGCTCGAAGACTTCCACTAGCTCGTGGCTGAAACCCTATCCCATCATGGCCTAGGAAAGCTTCCCAGATCTCGTTTGCTGCTAAAGAAAATTGGGTGCTCCCTACTTGCTCTGGCTAAGTGGAATTTCCTTATTTCCTTATTTCATCGTATTTTTACATAGTTTATGATAATCTCTTAGTTTGTTGTTATTGTTATACTCTAGTTAACATTGTTAAGCAGTTTTTAGAGTGTTTGCTGCAGTTGTTTTTTGCTGTTGGCCATCGTTTCTTCTCAAGGCCTTTTTTCCCTTACCCTGTCCTGGCTTAAAAACTTATTTTCCTTGAGCCTGTTATAGTTAGAGGGCTTCCTTCTTTTGGATTTATAGACAAGCTCGTTTAAATTAGAGAGCTTTGTTAAACTTGCGTTTTTTCCCTTTTTTGTTAAGAAATAAGGCTAGCTTGTTTAAATTAGAGTACTTTTTCCTTCTTCCAAACCCTTGTAGTTGGAGTGTTCCTTAAAAAAAAAAAAGTTGGTTATTGTTGATTGCCATAATGTCTAAGCAGTCTAAGGATGTTAAATCCTCGGGGTTTAAAAAAATGTGTTAAATGCAGCCAAAAAATGTCAGTTACGGACGGACATACACTTTGCATGTACTGTCTCAGAGTGGTACACCTTCAGGAGTCTTGTGCCGCATGACACTCCATTAGCCATAGGGCACTATTGGAGAGAAAGAATAAATTGATTTTGAGAGTCTTATTAAAGACCCCCTTTTCAGAAGCTATTGAAGAAGGTCAAGGTCATTCAAAGTTGGGCCATTCCCCCTCTTCAAAATTTGATAATTCAGGGAAAAGGTCATCTTCCTCAGGGACACAGTCAGAGCCATCAAGAAAGTTGCAAAAAGTTTCTTCTTCAGACCTGAAGGCTGTTGGATCTGAGAAGCCTTCTACCCTGACTCCTTCAGTTTCGGAGCCATTGAGTTTTCATGTACAGAGCCCGTCCCTGGACTTGGAACCGGTATCTCCAACCTTAACATCTCCCTTACTACAGGTTTCTTGATCTCCTGCTCGCTCCAATAGATCCTCCAGGAGCCTTTCTGATGATGATGTGGATCACGTGGTGCGGAGACTATTGCAGACACCAGCGCTTGCCAAATTGTTGTCAGATCTAACCCAGAGGGCTTCAGAACCAACCAAGCCTACCCTTTCACCATTGATTCCTCCTCCGATACGATCTCATTCCTTGGGGGCAGAATGTCTAGAACTGGTCATAGTGAAACCATTGGAGCTGAGACCTATCCCAGGATGCTCAGGCTTGACTACTGCTCTGATGTCCTCAGTTCCATCTGAGTTCAAGGAGTCCAGGAGCCGATGCTCTCAGGTTGGGTCTGGGAAGGGGAGTTGGATCTGACTTGCTTGTCAGGGCTTTGGCGCAGTTGAGCTCAGCTCCTACATCTGCTTTGAGCCAACCTCCTTGGTTCTGGGAATGCCCTCTCATTACTCAGAGCCAGGAGTTTCCTTGGATCAGGGGTGGGGGGCTTTCGATGTGATGAGGAGAATGATGTCTCCAGAGACAGGTCCACTCTCATGTTCAGACATTCTTCCCTGAAAGGCATCGGTGTCTGTCTCGACACCACTGCATCCACAGAGACGCAGAGACACTAGGCCTTAGGATGCCCCATTGGGTGAACCCCTCTGTTCTGAATCCTCTCTAGAATACCCTTCTGAAGAGGTCCCTCATAAGAGACTTTGCAAGAGGAAGCATTTAGACTCCTCAGAAGAGTCAGTCACATCCGATACAGACCTTGACGAGTCAGAAGGGTCCCCACATTTGCCCTCTGAGGATATCTCCTTCACAGACATCCTGAAAATACTTAAACAAAGAGGTGGCTGGAAGCCCATCAACCCTTCTGAGGAGGTGTTTGTATACCTGAAAGCCTTTGGGTCTCGCCCTTCTGCCACTTGAGTGTCTCTGCCTTTCAACGAACTGATGGACCTAGTTTGTCTAAAGGCATGGGAATCTCCAGACTCAGTGGAGCCTGTTCCCTGGAGACCAAACACGTTCATAACATCCCCTACAGATAAGAATTTTCTTATAAAAGGTGTCCCAGTAGATGCTATGGTGGTTGTGGCGGCCACCAAAAAGGAACTTTTAGAGACGTCCTATTCTGTCCATCTGCAAAACAAGGAGTCTTGTATGATGGACAGATATGGAAAGTGCACCTTTTCTTTAGCAACATTTGCACTCAGATCGCTGAATTACCTCACCCATTTTACCAGACTTCAGAGAGACCTCCTGAAAGAGCTAGGAGATACTCTCCAAGGTTCATTAGCTGAAGGGGTATTAGAGAAGGTTTCCTCTCAGCTCTCCACATTAACTTCAGTGGTCAAATTCTCCATGAGACTAATTTCTTATGCAGTGGATGGAGCAAGTCGGGCAGCAGGTTCAGAAATTTCCCTAAGAAGACATTCCTGGATGAGCTTGTATGACTTTGTGGAACCCTTTAAATCTTCTTTTGTTAATGCCCCTTTCGATGTTTCTTCCTTGTTCGGGCGAAAAGTCAAAGACACACTAACCAGGTGTGAACAAGAAGGGAAAACTCTCTGCCACAAGAGTCTGTTTTTCCCTACCTTCTAGACCTTATCCAAATGGTCAAAAGGGAGGAAAAATGTGGTTCTGAAAATCCCAGAGAGCTTTTCAGGACACACGTGGTGATTCTTCCCCAGGGGCAGAGGGGAAGCAGTAATGGAAGATACCGGCTACGTGGCAGAGGGGGTCCTGCAAAATCAGGACAGGGAATCTTTCCTTGGTAAGCCCTTTCAGTGCTCCTGAAAGGAGGGCCACCTGTCCATCTCTGGAGGCAGTCGGGGGGCACTTAACTTTGTACCCAGAAGCCTGGCTAAAAATAACAAAGGACAAGTGAGTACAAAGCATCATATCCAGAGGTTACACCATACCCTTTTCTTTCCCTGTCCCAAACATAAAATACATCCTGGATGTTTGACCCAGTAAAAAAGAACAGGCAACTCTAGAAATTCAAAAGTTGCTGGAAAAAGAGTCATCCAGACAGTCCCCACAGACCAAATAGTATCCGGAACTTACTCAAGGTTCTTTTTAGTTCAAAAGAAAACAGGGGACTGGAGACCCATCCCAGATCTCAGCAAATTAAACAAGTCAGTGAAAAGGTTAAAGTTCCACATAGTAATACTGCAGTCGATATTCCCTTTTCTGGGTCAAAATTCAATATGCTCTATAGACCTCCAGGATGTGTACTACCACATAAAAATGGACAGGCGATCCAGGAGTCATTTGCACTTTCAGCTGGGAGCCAGTCACTACCAATTTCAAGTTCTGTCCTTTGGTCTCACTACATCCCCCAGAGTGTTCACAAAGTATATGGCAGTAGTCATGGCTCACTTGAGACGCTTAGGATTCTGAGTGTTTTCATACCTAGAAGACTGGCTCCTAACTGCCACCACTGAGCATCTTCTAGTAAAAGCAAGGGACACCATGTTGAAACTCTGCTCTCACCTAGAAATCACAATTAATTATAAAAAAATCTGCTTTGTTACCATCTCAGCATATCGTTTTTATAGGAGCAGATTTAGATACAACAAGAATGATGGCAACCCCCCCCCCCAAAAGAGTTTAAGTCCTAAGGCATCAAGTCAAGAACCTACTTTCCAAGAAAAAAGTACAAGCAAGAACAGGCCTGGAAAACTTGGGGCCATGGCAGCAGAAATAAACTTGATCCCATTAGCACATCTGCATATGAGAATTCTGCAGTGGCTACTGTTCAATCAGTGGTTCATGCAGGAACTACCCATGTCCCACCAGATTATGATAACAGAAGGCAAGAAAGACCTTCATTGGTGGCTTCACTCCACTCATGTGACATTAGGCCGACCCTTTGTTCTCCCACAACCTTTAGCTACATTGACCATGGGCACTTCCCAGATGGGGAGGGGGGGACATTATCTGGGACGGACATTCCAAGACACCTGGCAGGATCATGAGGCCCATTTCTACATCAGTGTCCTAGAGATAAGGGCAGTGCTTCTAATGTTGCAAGCATTCCAAGACTTTTCCAATAGGAACTATTGCAGTACAGATAGACAACAAGTCGGTGGTGAGGTGCATAAACAAACAAGGAGGAACCAGGTCTTACCCCCTTTGTTAAGAGGCCCTGAGAGTATGGCAGTGGGAAATTCAACGTGATAGCAGACAAACTCAGCAGAGCTATTCTGATGCCTCACTAGTGGTCACTAAAACAAGAAGTAGCGGAGATGATTTTCCGCAAATGGCACCAGCCTTGCTGCAACCTTTTTGCCATGTCCATGAATGCCAAATGCACCAGCTATCTCACCCTAATCCCCCATCCGGGGGAGTCACCAAGGGACACATTTGTACACGATTGGCCTTTGGGTCTCCTCTGCACCTTTCCTCCCCTTCCATTGATAGCCAAAGTTCTTCAGAAAGCCAGTTCCTTCAGAAGGAATTTGCTACTCATCGCCCCATACTGGCCTCATTAAATCCGGTTCCCTTTCCTTTGGCCTCATCTCCAGGAGGAGCCATGGATTCTGGACCCAGTTTCAGACCTTCTGACTCTTGCATCAGGAATGCCCCACCCCTCCCTTCAAACCCTCAAGTTGACAGCTTGGCTGCTCTGATTCCAAACATAGCCAGGCTCCCTAACCTTTCTCCATCAGTGAAGCATATCATGATCTCATCTCTTAAGGCTTCAACGAGAAAGTTATATATGAGCAAATGGAAAAGAATTTCTTCTTGGGCCTTGAATAATCGCATTGACCCCCTTCTCTGCACAATAGTTTCATTCTTGAATTCTTAGCAAAGCTATTTAATGAAGGCACAGCTAGAACTACTATTCAATTTCAGTTAGCAGCAATATCTAATTTTCATCTAGGTGAACCAGCCCCAAATGTGATGTCCACAGGCTTTGCAAGACATTTCTTAAAGGCACTATTTTAAGTCCAGCATTAAAGCCCCTCCAGCACCATGGGACCTGAATTTTGTTTTATCCTGTTTGATTCTTCCCCCTTCTGAATCTGCATCATCCTGTGATCTAACATTTTTAACTTGGAAGATGATCCTTTTGATAGTCATCACTTCAGCTAGAAGAGTTTCAGAGCTACAAGCATTATCTATAAAGCCCCCCTACATGCTTTTCCACAAAGGCAGAGTATCCCTATGAAAAAATACATCCTTCCTACCCAAGGTATGCTCAGAATCTTACTTGAACCAATCCATAAAACTAGAAAAAAAACCCGCAAATATAAAACTAATAAGCAAAAAATGGCACACATGAAGCTGGAGAACAACTGATGCAAGCAGAGAAAGTTGAATAATGTCACCAAGTAAAATTTGAAGTGCAAAGGTTTATTCCACACACCTTTGTGCTTCAAATTTCACTTGGTAACATTATTCAGCTTTCTCTGCTTGCAACAGTTGTTCTCCAGCTTCATGTGTGCCATTTTTTGCAATCCATAAAACTTCCAGTCTTTTTCCCCCAACTATGGCAACAAGGCAGAATACATGTTACACCAACTAGATGTACATAGACAATTACATTTCTACTTACATAGGACAAAGGAATTCAGAAAATCTGACCAATTATTTGTATCATTTTCAGACTCTAAAATAGGTGCTCCTGTATCTAAAGTCACTCTTTCAAAATGGCTGTCAGGTTGTATTACTTATACTTACAAATCTCAGAACAAAGACCTATCCTATAAAGCAAAAGGTCATTCTACAAGAGCCATAGCAACTTCTTCTGCCTTTCGGGCTAGACTACCAATTGACACCATTTGTGCTGCAGCAACATGGGCAAGGCCTCATACATTTATCACTCATTACAAAGTGGATTTGGCCTCCAGGAACAGGGCCTCTTTTGATTCCACTGTTCTGAAGAATAGTCTCCCTTGAGCCACCCAAGAAAGATGGTGCTAGGGATGCCATCCCAACCAGTTAAGAATGAAGGCAAGATAGGACAACATCACATAAAGAAGTTATGTACTCACCATAATGTTCTATGTGTGTTGTCCATCTCACCTTCATTCTTACATCCCACCTTCCTTCCCTAGCCTGGGCTCCTGGACGACTGAGCGGATACAATTGGTAACTAATGTTCTCTGACCTTCTTCATGGCTCTATAAGGTGTTAATTAGCTGTAGTGGTACCTATTGTTACATCAGAAAACAAGATCTGGGGACCTTTCCTATGATGGGATGGGGTTTCAGCCATGAGCAAGTGGAAGACCTCGAGCTTTTGTATAGGGCTAAGTCAGAACCGAGGATCGGTTCTGAACCCAACCAGTTAAGAATGAAGGTGAGATGAACAGCACACATGGAACATTATGGTGAGTACATAACTTCTTTTTTTTAGGTGGAATATAAATACATATCATCATAATCCTCCTCCCTTGCCAGTAGTCCCCTACTACAAAAAATCTACCAGTATTATCTTTTTCCCCATCTTCTATCACTACTGGATCTCCTCTAGCAAAAGATATAAGAAGTCATCTTTTCCTTTGTCCCTGATACTGTGCTGAACATCCATCCTAAAATCCTTTCTTTATCAAATTCACATGCTTATTTCTTTCCATATATGTGCCCTGTAGCATTGCTGTTTTCCCTCTGGATTGCTTAATATAATTTAATACTCCTTCCTGTTTTTCTATATGTCTGAGAACACTCACATTTCAAGATAATGTGGGAAGTATTACCATTATAAGAGGTTATTATTCTCATCTATTATGACAGTTTTTTAGATGTCTATTTCCAACTTCTGTGATATGTGTACCCACTGATGTTCGACAGATTGATCTTTTATATAGTTGTTTATTGTCCTCTCCATTTAAACCTATGTCACATTTACAAGACTTGTTTGTTTTAATTAAAGCCCTCAAACAGAAAAATGAATATACTCCCAGAACACCCCAGTAACCTATTAAATTAGTACAAAGGCAAAAACTATGTACATCTTCAAATAATGAAGTTTAACCCTCATAATAGGAACAGTTGTCCCAAATTGACAGCTGCATACACAAGCATTATCTCACCTAAAATAAAGGTTATCCATACTAAGATGCATGTCAGTACCTGTGCTCCTACTTAACTAGTTGACAGACTAACTGCTGTCTCTTCTTGTTTTATCTTTATTCCTCTCCCAGATTTGAAAAACAGCTTGCACGCTTTCAGAAAACATTAACGTTTAGCCTCAAAGAAACCAGTGTTGTGGCTTTTAATTCCCTATAATCAGCTTCTCTCAATGGAAATATAAGAAAATATAAGAAAAATGTATCCCTCAGCTGCATGCTTCTAAAATCATGATGAACATTTATTGCTAAAGGAAAACTTTTCATTGCATTCAGTGTTCTGTTATTTACTTGTTCATCTTAAAACTTATTATTAGATTAAGCCAGTTGTCTTAATCCAGAAATTCACCCATGCAAATATAAGAGAAAACTTAATCAGATGTACATATATTATGATCTGTGTACTTTTACACCCCATCCCTCACCTCAACAACCCAGGATTATAGCCTATTAACTTAAACATGCTTTTGTCAAATCTTCTTTTTCTTTTTGCATTGTTTATGGAAATGCAATTTCTTAATACTTAAAAAGAAGAAAGAAAGAAAAAAGGCATTAGTTTACTTTAGTATCTTTATCACATACAATATGTCATAAAATAAAAATTGTATCATGAAAAGTTGTATAGAAATACTGTAAAGAACAGAAATTGTTCTACTTACAGTTACCTTTTTCCTTCCTCTTCCCCTTTCTCCTCAGTGTCCTTCCAAAGATTAATGACATGAAGTGGAGCTAAAGCCTTTTCAGTCCTCCGCAAGTTTAACAAAGTCAACAAAAGTCCATTCTTTCCACTTTTCTTGTACATCCATATTTCACAAATGCAATTGATACTTTGTAATCTCATATTTATTCACTAATTTTCATATTGTTGATCTTCTTCCTGTTCATTTATATCTCACAACTCCAGACTCTGGTTCAATTCCAAGCTACTTCCAATTCTTCTAGTTGACTTCTGTGCTTTTCTCTGTCTCTCAAGCATTTCCTTTGGAACATATGGAAAGGTTTTGCCAGCAAAGTCTCTCTATGAGCCTTATTATCAGAAACATGAGAAACAGAGTCCCCTTCTGTATGATGGCTCACATTTTGTTGAACAAACTTTGTATATCCTTTTTAGCCTGTTCTGCATAAAAGAATACATTGATCCTCTAGGGAAAAATGATTTGAAGACAGCTGGATACAATGGATTAAGTCTAACACCTGCCTCTTGACATTCCCTGGTTGATGGAATAAATTTGCTTCTCTTGGTGTGCAGTGAATGATCGTTTTCCACATACACTCCACTGTCTCCAGCTTTTAATACTTTGCCCTTCTGCTACAGTTTTGCCAGGATCAACTCTTTCTGCTGACACGCTTGCATCTTTACTAATACAGGTCTTGTCTGCTTTCTCATGGCTGGGTTTAGTGGATACACACAATGTGCCCTTTCAATTAACAAATCCTAATGTGGATTACCAGTCCAATTGCTTATTTTTGCCTTCATAAAATTAATGCAATCTGTTCTTTCCAGTTTCTCTGGTACAGCAGAAAATCTCAAGTTTTCCCTGTGTTCCGTATCCTCAGATTCTACCATTTTTTGAAACATCTCTTCTTGAACAGTCTCCTACTCAGCTAACTTTTTTTCTTTTTTTTTCATTTCATCCTCTGATTTTTGCAGTTTTATCAGTTCATCTGAATATCTGTTTAAAGCTTATTCCATTTTCCAGCCTTTTGTTATTTGAGTTGATGTACTAATTCAATGTTTCATTTATTTTAGTAAGCTCTAAGCACATTTTACTTTTTTTCCCCTCTAGTATACAGTTGCAGGATTTTTCCTAGTCAGAGTTTTCTATTGATCTTTTTCCATTTTTTTCATACTCTCTTAGTTTCTACTTTGCTGGCATCCAGACAGTCTACTTACTAGCCAGTAACCAAATTTACTAACAGTGGCAGAGTTTCTGTCCCTTATCTCTCACTTTCTTTTTTCACACAGGGAGAGCTGAAGTTAAGCTGTTGTTCAGTGTGCAGCCATCTTGGAAGTGGTATTTTTTTATTATTGAAGTGGAGAACTATCAAGATTAAACAGTACTATGTCTATGGTATGGAGTCGCTGAATAGTGAGGGGTATGGAGGAGCTTTGATTGGTTAATGCAAAGATAGTTTACAAAGTGGGTATTGAACTGAGTTGCTGTATTACTTTGTTAGCTAGTTGAGGGGGGGGGGGCTTGCCTGGTGTTGAGTAATGAATTTAATCACTGCCAGGAAAGTTTGGAGTTATTTTGGTGGATATTTTGTAAGTCTGTAAAATACACTTTCCTTTCATTAAGCGTCTGTTTTTTTTTCTGGTGAGATTCCTGAGATACTTCTTATCCTGTAGGGATGCTTGGGTTTTATTTTTTTGTATGTTTTACAAGCATGGTCTCTCTTTGTCAGTAGCTGCTTGGTAGCTTTTGTTAGCTAGGATTCTGATATGGATTTAATGCTTTTATTTCTGAGTGGAGCTTGTTTGTTCAATATGGTTTGGAAGATATGGTTAAAGTAAATAACTGGTTCATGTTGTGGTTGTTTTTTAACAGTTCCAGTTATATTGCTTTACTTTTGTTGCAAAGAGTTTCAGGTTGAAATTATGTAAGTTCCTGACTTGTTTGTATTTTATTTGTTTTGAGTTTATTGGCTGTGAGAGAGTGTGGTTGGTTCTGACTGTGTATTAGTACTTGGGCCAGGGCTGGGGTGGATATCATCATAATCTAAATTGTAATATGCAGGCATGTCTTACTGGGTTTTATGTGGTAAAGGTGCATGTGTTTAGTAGTGAATGTGGATACAGTTTGAGAGATATAGGTGAAAAATGTGGTGAGGTAGAGGATTGGTGTGGTTGAGGGTTTGTGGGTGAAAATTAGGTGGGTCTAATGTGGGGTTTTAAGTTTGTGATGTGTGTGAGGAGGATAAGAAGAGGTATGGTGGTTCCATAACAAAGTTGCATTCTAGAATGGTACATGAGATGTGGCAGGTGGAAGTACTTAGTGGTGTGGCCTAGGATTTGCGAAGTTGTTTAGCTGCCTGGAGAAAAGTGATATGTTTAAAGGATAGTATTGCAATATTGCAGGAGTACTGGATAGAGTGCAATAGCTAATCGTGCTTGTGGGAGAGTAGGTGCGAAACTCGATAGCAAAGTTTAAGTTGTGTTAATACCATGTTAGATATAGAGTCAGTATGAGCAGTAAATGTTAAAGAAGGGTCAAGGATAAGTCCTTGATATTTTTGCTCTGTAGTTTTAGGAACAGTGTTAACCTGCGGTGGTGGTGCTGTGGTAGCGTTGTCGCCTCACAGTAAGACGTTGTCCTGTTCGATTCTCAGCTAGAGCGTCTTCTGTGTGGAGACATCCATGAATGGGCATGCCTTCGTTGAAGGTTGTGCGTCAGGGCTGGCAACTCGGCATGTAAAAATCTACTGCCAATCATTAGCGGACCGGAGTTCCGCTGTGGCGACCCCTAACCGGGAAAAGCCAAAAGACTCAGTCAGTTAACCTTTATTATTAGTTATATGAAAAGGAGGAATATTGGCTCATTTTTTTAATGATGAGAAGATCATTACATTGGCTTTCTTCTGGTTGGTAAGCACTCTTTTGGAATAAATCTAACTGCATGACTTTGGAGTCTCTTTGGAAACTGTTCTGTAGTAGTTCTGAATGGTTATTACTGGTTATAAGAGAAGTATATTGGCTATGCACATTACCAGTTTGAGAAGCAGGATAGATGAGAGAAAATATGTAAGCAATATAAAAGTCAAAGTGATGAAACTGATATAGTTTAGTAAAGAGTGAGAAAAACCCTTATGACTGAGTGAGGGGGTGGTCAGTAGAGCAGCAGTAATCTAAGTTAGGAAAATCTTGGTAGAAGAGTTTTGGTAGTAGAAGCAAAATGTAGCAGGAATGTGGGACAGCCTAACTGTCACCCCAGCTGTTATGAAGTATGAAGTAATGTAAGGGTAGCAGTCTGTCTGCCACCTAAGCTAAAATGACAGAGTGTTGTATCTGCCTCTTAAGCTTTGTGGAGTAAAGGATGGGAGTGACAGCGAGAACAGTCTGTCTGCCACCTAAACTGTCAGATGGGAATGATAGTAATTAGAAAAATTCAGTCTAACTGCAACCTTGACTATGAAGTGATGTGAGTTAAGAGCTGCAGGAGAAATAGGTAAGAGAAAAAAATAAATTAAATTTAAAAAATAAGCAAACAATTTGCATACTGGACTGTCAGTTTTTTATAGTTACGGTTTATAGTATAGCTAAAAGTAGTTATTTTCTTTTCTTCTCACAAACAGTGAACAAAGGGCTTACTTAATCCCATCAAAGGTAAATGGAATAATGAGTGGGTAATGAAGTCCTTGGGCACCAGCAGACTGGGAAACCAACAGAGGATGCTCAGAGAAAGGGAAACAGTGTCTTGCATACAGAGAGACACAAAGTCATAAAATACCTTGATCTGCAGGCAGAAACGAGAGCCATGTGGAAGAAAGATACCCATACAGTTCCAATAGTAGTAGGAGCAACTGGTCTTATAAAAAAGAATTTACAATCATATTTAGATATGTTACCAATTCATGTAACACCATATGAATTGCAGAAGTAGTCATTGCTGGGCACATTGCGGGTACTGCGAAGAGCACTTTTGGCTAACATCAAAGATTGAAATAATACTAATTTCATGAACTTTAATCGTACTCTGACTTAGGAATGGGTCCATTCCCATCATGGTATTAGAAACCCAAAAGACTTGGAGAAATCAAAAAAGGGATAAGGGAGAAATGAAAAAGGCAGTGGGGAGAGAGTGAATTAGGGGGTAGTAATATTATATATTCCACAGTGGTAGTTGCTCTAGGGACAGCAGTTGATGGAGTGAGTAAATATTGAAGTTAGAAAAGAGAAACAATACCGCAAGGGAAAGACATAGCTATCAGAACAATTAGGCTGGAATGTAATACTTATAAGCACTGCATTTGCCTGTGGCTGACAACAAGCTAGCTCAACACATATTTATCCCTCTTTCAAAATTCCATTATTCTAGGTTATGAACAAGTGCATCAAGTTTCATTTTGTACAAAAATAGAATTTGTTAGCACATAAGAAACAAAATGATTAACTTAATTTCTAGTAGGCATCATGCAATAAAACTTAATTTGCTATACTGCATGAAAGGCAGAAACAAGAAACTGCTTGCAGTAGTTCCTAGCATGAGTAAGGCATGCAACATACCAAGTGGTCAAACAAAAAAAGGGTCTGGGCTTAAAGCCTTTTGGTCCTCAGTGGGCACTGCAAAATAGTTCTGCATTCTCTGTCCATTCTCTCTTTGGGAAAGTCCACAAACAGATTATATTTGCTGGCACTTGGATGCTGGCTTGTAGGCTAAAGTCCTGTTCAGTTTAGGGTAATCCTGGTTAAATGCCCGTGTCTGGCACACTACACTTTCTCTCTCTGAAAATGAATGAACCTTTTTGGATTTGCCAGTCCCAAGGATGGCAAGATGCAGTATCACAGTCTTTGTTTTTCTTTTCCACAGTGTAGAAATTTGTATCAACCCTTCAGCAAGGCCTTTTTGGTGTTTGTCTGTAAACAACAGGCAAGTATGACAGGGGCAAAAAGATGAATTTGTGAAAGTCTGAAGTCTCTGCCTGACTGCTCCAAAGTCTGACTGAGCCAAAATCATTCAGACTGACTGACCCAAAATGACTGCTTCAAAAATGGCTGAATTTAGTTCTACTGCAGTATATATCTTTACAAGACACAGAGGGTTTTTGAATTTCTTTGCTGTGTCTCTGCAGTGGATGAAGTTTATCTTAGCACAGCACATTATCTCTTTGATTAACAACACATCCTGCAAGAGGAAAGAGTTGTAAAGATCAGTTTCTTTGCATCGTGTGAGTTTATTACCCCTTTCTGAATGGCATATAGTTACATGCACTAGCTCAGTGGTTTTATGTGTTTATGGTACTTTTTTGACTGTGCAGAAGACAGGATACTCATTTTACATGTTAGACAGATGTTTAGCAGATGGGGCTCATGTTGCATGTTTGTTTCTGAGCATTTCAGAGGTCTGTTTGCTATAGGAAAACAACTTTAATTACATGCCTTTTGTTGAAGCCAGGATACAGCTTTTAAGTGCTCTATATTTCTCAGCATTTATGTTATATGATATACCAGGAAATGGCAAGATTAATAAACAACCATATATATTAATAAATGCAATCAAAACCCAGTAGCAAAGGTATTATGCATGCAATGGCATCAACAACAACAGGTATAGAAATAACAATAAAACTAATGATAGCATGGGTACCAATATCAGTAATGCATGTATTAATTTTCCTTTTCATTCCAAAGGGATATTCCCATGTAACTAAGGGTGAAAGGAGTAGTGAAAGAGATATATAGTGACCAACTTAAATGTTATCTTACCTCTGGTTAATAATAAAACATTTCCTTGTAACTGTTTTGCTACCAAATATAATGCAGGTTGATATTCAGAGTTTTCAGTAAGATCCACCCTGACTTAGATAACCAAAGCAGTGGGCTGTCTTGGATTGCTGAATACATAATTGCAATCCAGGGATATTTTTAGGCACCTCTTTTGATAAAGTAGCAAACTTGTAACCTCAGGAACATGGGAAATTACTGGAAGTACCTAAGACCCTATTAAGCCACCAAGGTCGAAATGGAATTTGCAGCAAGAGTCTACATGGATCACCTACAGAAGTTCACAAAAAAGGTAAATAAAATTTCCTTTTTTGTGCTCCACCCCCCGTACCTTTAATATACCAACTCCAAGATTGCACTACAGTGCAAGAATGTAATTTTTTCCATTCCGCACTATTGGGAGATAGCGTTTCCCCATTGTCGATATTCTGAACGTCGACCATTTGGCATCGGCCATATGGGTGTCGGCATTGTGAGCTGTCGGTGTTCTGTATGGGACCCATAGGCAGAGCCCCCCTGCTAGCACAAAAAAGGAAATTTTATTTACCTTTTTTGTGAAGTTCTGGCGCTGCCGATATTGTGAGTGTTGACCATATGGCATCGGTCATATGGGTGACGGTGTTTTGGGCTGTCGGTGTTCTGTAGGTGATCCATTCCCTGTAGTATGAAAATTATTTGTGAAAGGGCATGGAATGTTATGTAGTATTTTTGCATTACTAATCCATTAATGCAGCAATAGATTATGGTAAACTTGGACACAAGGAACGTTGGAAAAATGACATAAAAGGAATTCAGTAACAGGCATGAATTCTGAAATATGCAGCTTTATTTGTGCTTGCAGTTATAGTAGTAGTATTTGGACATTAATACTAATATTTCAAAAATGATAGTCTCTGCATTATAGAACTAGGCATCATCTGGAAGTTCATTTGAAATACTACATGTGCACAGTGAAATACTCTGTGAATTATATATTCCATCATGCAGTGAGGATTATTTTTGAAAAGTTATGAAATATATGCTGTGTTTTGTAATATTTGTTTTAGTAATGCATTAATAGACTTAAAAGTAAAAGCATTAGTACATATCCATGCACCCATAAGATGGTAGAAGAAATTCTTCAAAAAGGAAGGTCAGATGCCCTGAGCTATAGCTTTATTTCTTATGTTATAAACATGAATATTTACATATTAGTAGCTGTATCTCAGTAGTGCTAAATTATGAATTAGGGAGTAAGGTGACATCTGCAAACTGACATGTTTAGGTAGGTATGCAAAATGGCCTATTCTGCACTATATATTTTAAGCAGACCCACGTCACTATAAGGCATTGCTATACTTTTTACTTTTTGTCTAACTTGCTATTTTCTCTCATTTTCTCCATACTCTGTGTGTTATACTGCCTCCTTACCTTATATTTTATATAGTCTGCTTAAAATTCTTCTACGTCCTCCTTTAGTTATCTTTTTCTTTCTGTCTTTCACTTTTCCTCAGCTTCTCCTCACTGTAAACTAATACATTTCTGTTCCTTCTTAAGCTGTGCTATGTAATATTTTTTTCTGATTGAAGCTATCACTTATTGTTTCTTTAAACAAGCTCCACTCACTGCAGAGCTATTCACATATTATTAGTCCTTGATGTGATCTTGTACTTCTACCATCCTTGGTTTTAATTGTACCAGAATGAAGCTGTACAGGAAAGTGTTCTCTTCCTTTTTTCTCTCTCACTCTTTTAATATGAAATGTTGCTTATTATTCAGAGCCCAAATTTATCCTTATGTGGACTCCTTTATTTGACCACCACCTTTTCAGCCTTGTCCTTTAATTGCACCTATCATGTCATCCCCATATACAAAAGTAAGCAATAATTACCGATAGGGTGAGACTTAGGATGACATAATAATCAGAAGGTTTGTTTTCCCTCTAAATACTTATCCTGAAGGGCATTATTGTGCTCAGAAACTGGGCATTTTGTTACATTATTATGTATTTGTTTTATTGTTTGTATAGTCATATTTTTGACTTTTTGATGTAAAATAATAAAATAATTCCCCTACCTAATGCTTCACAATTGTTGTAGGATATTGTATCCAAAATCTAAGTTATGCAAGTATTTAATTATGTATGCCCAAGTGCGCACACACATACACACACACACACACACACACACACACACACACGGACCCAGAAATTACAGCCACTTTCTTGACCATGTACTCCTTAGATGTCATATTGTGATCAATTGAATAAAGATAAATAAACAATAACAGTAACATCAAACATATGGAGTACAGAGCATTACAATTACCCCACACTCTCTGTGTCCCACATTCTCAACCACACCAACCCACACACTGTCTTCGTCCCTCTTACACACACATATACCTACCTCCTTATAAGTGCCACTGGTACAATTTTTACTTTCATTAGTTTTTTTTTTATTTCACGCTTGCTAAGTATGTTTCTTTAAGAGGGGAAGGGAAATGGCAGGTCCTTGTAAATAGAGCTGCAGTTAGTTTTGTTAGTTCAGTTTTATTTTATTTTTTTTCACATTCCCTATCCACATAATTTTTAGCAAATGTAAGCAAAATTGTGAATATTTTGTTTTTTCATCTATGCTTCATGGGGCTTTACATTTCCTTGACACAGCAGACTTTTTAAAATCAGGGTCTCCTCATACAGTACTACACTGTTGGAGCATGTTCATTTTTGAGTATTTTTTTATTCTGCCGATTTTCTAATATAATTTAAGCATTCCTCTTATGCTTTTCACATTCACATAGACACAATATAATTTAACTATCTCATGTCCACTTTTTAGTACCCTATCACATTCACGTGTTATACACAATATAATTTAAAAATCTCATGTCTAGTTTTTCAGTTACAATTACAAACACCAGCTTGTTGAGTGTATCACTATCTACAGGAGGTTTTGTCCTATGACAATTATCCATACTGTTATATATTTATTTACTTTTTCTGCTGTCATGTGATACTGTCAACCCAATAACTGAACTTTTAAAATTTCTTATGCTGTCTTCCAAGAAAAATAAATAAATATGGGTGTAGCTAACACCTAGTAACAGAAAACATAATGCACCCTATTCGTGTGTTCAGTCTTCTTGAATATGTTAGAATAGTTTTTGGTGTAGCCCTTTAACTCTGACTGGTGCTAACTAATAGATATCTTCCCTGAGGGACTGGCTGGATTAACTTTCAAGAAGGAATAGTACATCCCTAAAGAAGGAATTAATAACATATCTTTGTCACTCTTTTAAGAATAGCCTGCAGTCCTTTGTTGGTGCTCCCTTGAATTTTAGTTTTGAATAATTTTGTATATTAACAGGTTTACCAGGTAGATGAACATATGTATACAGATGTTTATCGTGCTACATACCTTTTTCCTGTATTTTTCCTCTCCGCTCCTGCCTTCCATCAAGCCCTTTACACAGCCACTACAATGCATTCATTCCCCTTTATGAGGCAGGATCATGTCATGGCATAGCTATTATACAGGTAGCTACCAGAGAGTTTTCTGCTGTAAACCTTAACACCCACTGCATGCTCACAAGGCCTCAAATGACAACATACAGTGGGGTGGTGTAAAGGATTGTCATCCACTTATGCAAATGAAACTACCAGCCCTCTCCTTGGAGACAGATACCTTCTAGCAATCTCTGATTTCTGTTGAGGGCAATCAGCCAGCTCTCCCTCAGTCTGAAGTTACTGGTTTGAACATTAGAAAACTTGGTGGGCTTAAGGATCAGATATAAGCAGAAAATATTGTAACTAAGATTGGAACCCTTATAGTATATTTTGAGTGTGTTATTTTTTCCCTGTTGCAGCTTCTCTTATTTGTGATGTAGAAATCAGTAGAAGATTTGTCTAATTATTTGTATATTTCTTCAGAATCCACAACTGTGTGAAAAGATAAGAAATTTCTCCTTTTCAATGAAGCGGGATTTTGCCATTAGTCATTGTATGACTGTATAATAGGGGTTAAGTGTTCACTCTTTCAAGAAGAGTGTCTTGTGGCATGGATGATGTTACAGAATACCTTCTCTGTTGAGGACAAAGTAATTTCTTGTTAATGGTGCCTTGAGTCACCTGCTCCCCATCTGTTTCTCCATTTCAAAAGTCCCTTTGAACAAATGTACGCTACTTATCCTTATAGGCTCTCCAAGCCTGGTGGAGTGTCGGGTTCACCCTGGGGTCAAAAGAAAAAAAACTTTTTCTTCAAAGTAATCCACTGTTGTATTCCTGTATGTATTTTGAAAGAGGACAGCCAACCAGAGTAGAATGTACACATTCTCAGAATGAAGAAATGAAAACACAAAACAATCCTTTGAGCTTTGAATTATCTGGCTTATTCAAATTAATGGGTTTCGTCTACCAGACTTCATCAGATGCAATGATTCTTCCCTTTGAGGGCACAATTTCAGAAGTTCTACAGATATGGAAAAGGGTTTTAGCAGATCTGTAGTTGAGAGATGTAGGTGTGTGATAGGTCACATGATCACTTTCTTGTTAGAAACCCACAGTTTCTTGTTAGAAACCCATTGGTAGCTTAGCTAAAGGACTTTCATATCCCTTGTAATCAGAGCAAGACCCCTTTTGAGAAAGGTGTTGAAGAAGAGGGTGAAGGGAAAGGTACTGGAGTATTCCTTCTGGTTCTTCCTTGTCCTCAAAATGAAGATCACTAGATGCTTGTCCATTTTAAATAGACACGCGTGTCAAGGAATTCAGAATAATAACTCACCAGAACTGTCTTTAGTTGCTAAGCATGGATGTCCACACTCAAAGGGGATGATTCTTATTGGCATGTTTAGTTGTTTCTTCTCTGTGGGAGATTTCTCATTTTTCCAAGTCATAAGATAGTACATTTACTTGCTGTCTAAATACTTGGCCCTAGCAGTAGCAGTACTCTGGAATAATATTGATTGATATCAGTTCCTACCTGCACAATTGCCCTATTCAGATACAGTCAAATTACCAGTTTGCTAACAGTTTAAAGTTAATATTTCCATTTATGAGCTTCCTGTATTCAACAGTCAACAAGAAGCTATCAGATCTGTTCTCCTGATGAGGAAAGTATTTTTGTGCATGGTGGTTAATATTGTTTAACAGATAGTCTTTCCAACTCAGGAAAGGATAGAGAACTTGAAATCAGTATTTCAGTGGAAAGTGCTTCAGCCCAGGTTATCAGATGGATCATTCCTTTCTATTCTGAGTCACATGTCAGCAAACATTGTGATGGAGTAGAATGACAGGCTCCATATAAGAAAATTTCATCACTATCTGAAGAGTCCCTTGGGACCTGCTAGAAGACACATTGGATCAGTGGAGCCTGGTTATTTTTTTCATAATGAAGGAGATCACATGTTGGATCATTACCATGTAGCTGAACTCTGGCAAGTCATTTTACCCCTATCCAATCTAGATTCTGGTCTGGGGATTGGGAGTCTTGGACTGTATGACTCTCATATCAGATGGAAATGCATCAAAAATAAAGGAGATGCTAGCTGCATCTGTTGCCACCAAGATATTCAAATACTGATTTCTCCTGGGTATTCTTCAGGTAGGAACTGATAATATCACAGGAATGTATGTAAACAAGCAAGGTGGCTCCAGGTTTTATATACTATTCAGAATTCAGTTAATTTTGAAGGACAAAGCAGTGATTTAATAAACTGTTTCAGTCAGTTCATCCTGACTAAGTCAGTCTACAGGTTTCTCAGCTATATTGGGAACACCAGAGAGGGATTACTTTAATTCTGGTAGCAATTATCTTTTGGTTTTAATCAACTCATCTCCCACACATCTTGGTCAGATAAAGTAAACAAGTTCATACAGAATATTGGGTTGGATACTGTTAGTCTGTTCTAAAGCTATATCTTACACAGGTGCTTTTTCAGATTTCATCAGTGATCACTTAGCAATGTTTACTATCCATTATTTCATTAAATCTCCTCAAAGGTCAGACATTTACATTATCACAAATCAATAAATGTGACTTTTTCTGTTAATGTTGGTCACCCCTCCCTAGACTCCTGCTACACGATGTGACATATTATTCTAATAAGTGTTTTCTAAATACTTGAAGTAAATCTGAACCTTTATGAAAAATGTATATGTCAATTTCCTTTATTTTGGATTACCTCTGACACACACGCACCCCCTCCCCCATGTACACAACTAATGTCTACTGGAGACTGTCTTTGGGAAAATTACTATAAACCCATCTCATTAATGATACTATTTTTTTTTTTTTTTTTGCTGTTGGAAATAAAGTAAAAAATACTATTCTTGCAAGTAAGATAACTTACTTTCTTAACCAGTAATCATGATACATTAAAAATCCCTAAAAATGTTGGAAATCCATTAAGCACACACTTTTGTTCCCTCATCTTACTAAAGTTTAGCTGAACAATTCTTAATCATTTCCCGTACTCTGTATATGGAAACTATAATCATTTTCCTTTAATTCAGCTCATTCCATTCATTCCTCTTTTTAGTGTTAAGTTGGTACCACATGTCTGCACAAATTAATTTACAAACTTAAACCTGGCTCTCCTGTACTTGATAATGTTCCTCACAATTCCTCAGACTATCAGCTAACACTATTAGCCATCCTGTCACTATATGTATTAATCAGCCTCTGAAGTAAAGACAGTCACTTACACCTATGGTACCTTCTTCAAGGGTGGATCCTGTGCTACTTTTAATTACCTTATTACCCTACTACCTCTGCTATCAAAAAATAATGTATACTTCAACACACTTCAACACACATCCATAACCTTCTGACCCAAAATCTAATCTCTAACAGGCAGCATGGTTTGCCCATTACAGTACCACTACAGTATTAGTTGATCTTACTGAACACATTTGGAAACAACTTCATCATAACAAATATGTTATTACTTTTCTTCCAGACTTCTGATTTTATATCACATCTTATTTTTCTTGAGTCCCTAAATCATTTTGGCTTCTATGTTAACATTTTTAAGTAACATTCCAGCTACTCTTTGATAGATAGCAGACAGTGAAATGCAATGATAAACTATCAGACGAAAAGCACTTAATGAAATAAATTTGCAGTGGTTTGGAAGGAGTACTTTTCATTTTCGTTTATTGCCACTTGTCATTCAGTCATTCGTTTAGTAGTATTTTGTTATTTTACAGTTCATATCTACATGTATTAGAGTCTCCCCTCCCCCAGGAAAATACTTGAACCTGTTCTGTTTACTGTGTATGTCAATTATATGGCTCAAAATCCAGCTCCTGCTAAATTGCTCAATTATATAAATGATTCTGCAATTGTAGTTTTTGACATTACTGTCAATGTTATTAACCTCATGCTACAAAGTGTCTTTCAAAAATTTCAAACCCAGTAAGAGTTTATACCTGAACACATGTAAAGCAAAATCAATTTTATTTTCCGTATGTCATTTTTTGCAATTAAATTAAAGTCATGTTCAAATCTTTTGTTTCACCAAATAATTATTCTTGTCACAACTCTAGACAGTGCATCTTTAGGGGAAACTGAATCAACAAAATTTCTTGTTGTGAACATTTGTAATCTGTTAAAAGTTACACTTCAGATAAAGCACATTTTGAAAACAAACCTCACATTAGGTAAATTATGCAGAACCAAAGCCTTTCTAGTTAATGAAGCCAGAAAGGCACTGTCATAGCCTCTCTTTGTTCTCTTGTGTATTTGTTCTACCTCCTAAACCACTTGTCAGCTTCACAACAGCAGAAACGTGAGCAAGTTTATAACAGAATAGCCAGATTTATGTCAGGTCACAACAGCTCCACAAATTGCTGCCACCCTAATAATGACCTTGGTTGGACTGAATTTAAGCTCTACTTATACTCAATTAACGTTCCATGGCTCGGAATCTACTATATGACCTGAAGTGCTTTATATTACCTAATGTTATCTCAAGATAAATTCATAAAGAAGTTTTAGAAAATCAACTTTGTAGCTTATTGATATCTCAGAAGTTACTGACTAACCCAGTCAACAATGGGTAAGTAAAATAAAATAAATACATGTTACTTATTGTGCCCATTTATATTTACACTGTCCTATTTTATTGTACCATTTTCTATACTGAAACATTTTAAATTATACTGCTTAAACCTACTTCATTACTATTATTTATGTTTTGGTGTAATATTCCCCATGACTCTACTAAAATGGGATATCCAATGTGGGTATTCCTGGAAAAGAAATGTAAGTAGTACTAATGATCATAGTATCATAGGAGGTTACTAGGCTAATGGTCTAGGGCCCTTACAAACCTAACTAAGCTCAACACTTGTTCCCAAGAGTATCTGTTTAAAGCAGACACTAAAATAAACAGTAACCATTTCCAGGAGTTGTAGGCACAAACTAAGTTAAGATATTGGGGAAGGAATGTGATGTCTTTTTGTGTAGTTCTGCTACTTCAAAGAGTTCTGTTAGATGGTAGAGAAGAAAGAGTTAAATTGATTTTAATCACACATTATTGGCTAATGCAACTTTTTCTCCTAATGTTGTACACTGCAGGTCAAGTTTTCAGTTTCATATTAGGGAGGATATTGTCCTGCAGCTCTGAAGGAGTTGCATGCTTCTGTATAAACCCTTCAGATTACAGACAGGAAGGTAAGAGTTTGATTCCAGATAGATATTTATTTTTCATACAGGCTATAATCTAAAAAAAAAACTTTCTTTGCTGAATGGCCGATGTTTTTCCATTGGTGTGAATAATAATTTAAGCCAACTTCAAATGCAGTTGTTAGTTTAATTAATTCAGTTGCTCCTGATGTCCATTGAAACTGAAACATCCAATCTGGGTATTCCTGGAAAATCAACGTTAATAGTAATAATGATAAATAAACAGTTACCATTTCCAAGACTTCTAGCCACAAGCTAAGTTAATAGGCTCATTATCAATGTGTCTTCATTGGCAACCTTTTCCACCTTACCATCCTGCAGTAGAAACATAATTGAAAATGTTATTTTTTTTACTTCTTCTTAAAAAACATCCTGCAGTTACAATGTTCTTGACAAGTTGTCTTTGTCTTAATCCTCATTAAAAACTGTTCTCCCTTTCCTCGATCTTATTTTTTAAAAAAATGACAAAACTTCCACTGGAGCCTGCTTTCATACTTTACTTGAAATTGCTTTCGTGAGTGATGTGCTCTTCGTAACAGTCATGCAGATAAAAAAGTAACAGAGAACCGTGTCTTCATGCATTCAGAGTCTTACGTTGTTTTACACGAGGGCAGGAGTTTCCTTTTAACTAATCCTTTGAGTTATGTCAGTCATTGCATGACTCAAAAGATCACACTTACTTACTTATCCCATACTTTCCTGCACATGCATGAGGTTCTGGTACATTTTAAAGATTCTAAATGACAGCTTTTCACTTACCCTTCAAGGACTAGGAGTTTAGGTGTTTGATGAGCTCGTTTCCTTTGCTTAGAAACGATTGTGTCTTCTTTTAAGTGAACCAGTCAGTTCAGACTGAATTTCTGGTTGCATGGCTTTTGTTATTATTTGATGGGGAGGCTATTTTGGAGGCTAAATACTGCTTGTTCACAAAGGAATATTGCTTCATCTGTAGTCCTGTTTGAAGGATCTGGAGTAGCTGTAGCAACTAGGTCAGTAATGCATACATTCGTCAAACATCATACACTGGAGTGCATTTTCAATGCAAAATCAGCTTTGATTGTGATGGTTATCAGGTGGATATTAACTGGGGCTGCCATCTTTCTTAGAGTCTTAACTTGATATTCTTCACATACACATGGTATAAAAAATATGAAGACAAGAAACGGTATAGTACACTTGTTAAGGGTTTGCATTTCTTTCCCTTTAGCCTTTACTTTTAATCCTTTCTGTTTGCTTTACATTGCTATTTTAGCGCATTGCTGAGATATGAATGAGTTCTAGTTCTGAAATGAATGGTGGCTGGAGCACTGTAGCCCTGTTTGCTAACTATAATGTAGGATTAGCAACGATCTGTTATAGCTGTCATCATGATATATGGCAAACCTATTTACACATCCTCGTTATTAATGGTGCTATACGATTATATACTTTGACTTGTATTGAGGCTTACCATCCTTCTCACTCTATAATATGAGCATTTCACAGAAAAACAGAAAATTACAACACCCATCGACACAGTCCTTTCTAACATCATGAAGAGGCCTATACCTAGCTTATAGACGATCAATGTGCAACCAGTTCTCCACAATAATGGAAAAGATCCTCCTCTGTCCCTCCTCCATCATTAAATTCTCATTCTAATCTATCTTAAAACTTCAGTAAAATAGCTGTGAAAAGTGACTATAACATATTTAACACTCCAGCACAAAAATTAATTATAAATTATGAACTCTATTCTTCTTATTCCAAAGTTGCTATCCCTAAAGTAGTGAATATATACTTATTAACATACATGCATTTCAAATGAACATGTATGTGTGTGTGTGTGTATATATATATATATATATATATATACTGCTTGTTCTGGAAAAAAAAAAAAAAAAATATATATATATATATATATATATATATATATATATATATGGATTCACATTATAATTTCAGTATTTCTAAACCATAAAGTCGAATGACCTAAATCCTGAAAGTACACAATCACGAAACACAAAATCATGAACAGAAACACACCATACACCACACAACACATACATCATCCAACCTAAACCACAACAAACAAAACACAAACACAAAAGCACAAACAAATAAACCTGCCCCCCCACACCCCCTACTTATATATACCAACTCCGAGATTGCGCTAACACACACAGAAAGGGAACTCACACCCACACATTCTACAGCCCCTCACACACATACAAACATCACACATATACAAACACCAACACATCCAACACATACGCACCCATACTTTCACCTGCCTACCCTAACCCACAGGTACAACTAAAAAACACATTTACACACACTCAAACACCCACACAAAACCCTAACAAAACACTTACTTACCTACATTACACGTAAATCCATACACAACACAAAACACCATCCAGTCACAACACCACATACAACGCACCGTAAAGCCATAACTGCGAATTTGAGATATTTGGATTTGCGATTTTCAGTGTTCGACTTTATAATTTTGAGATGCTGAAATTTGGGATTTCAGTATTTAGAAATTATAAAGTGAACCTATATATATATATATATATATATATATATATATATATATATATATGAAATACAAATGCTACTATGTACAAAACAGATGTAATATGACCCACTGTTGGGGAGGAAGAACCGATACCCATGCTTGTTCACTCCAAATCAATAGTAAAATCTATTCCTTAACTCAAAATGATCTCCTTCTACTCAGAGGACACAACTCTTCACACCACATTTCCTACACTGCACCCATTCTTACATTTTCCATAATTCAGGACATGTCCAATCAGCTTGCACCAATGTAACATTACTGGTCGTACTCTCTTGCAAATAGTTCATGTCATCGTTTCTGATCACTTTTTGACTAAGACTCCTGCCTCCCTTTAATGTTATCACCTTTTTGAGACTTTATGCTGTCTTCACAACTCTCAGTTGGAGAGACAGAGTGCATAAAGTTGTCCTTTGCCTTTGCAGCATCAGTTGAGCAAACTATATCAGAAGTGGAAACATTAAAACTTACTGCATATGCCAAAAACAAGTTCAGATTAATTTGATTACATACTTCCATCACTTTGAAAAGTAATGCTCCTGATCAAGACTCCAAAGCTGAATCTTCTTTGACCTACCTTCATGGATAATGAAAAACAATAGACCAAGGATGACAAGTCAACGTTATCAACCGTAGTGCAGAAATTCTGTGTGCAGAATCCACTTTAAAATTGTCAATAGGAACACCAGACTAGTCAGTCAACTTTTTTTTTTCATTTACTAAACATAACTTGACCATCCCAACTGCAGTAGTACTCGCTCCATCACTGGTCAAAATGGCTTCTATGTTAATGACCTCAGCCGAGTATCCTCACAATAATATCAGTGTATAAACCGACTGCAATAGAATTTTCAGCCACAATACTGGCAAAATGAACCAATAGAATTTCAGAGAAAATGGAAACTACTAGATTATTTCACAAAGTAATATTTAATTCACAACATGACAAACTCCAATATAGAATGGTTGCAGAAGATGCCTTTCCACAGATAGCACACATAGATCTTACTATTTAAACACATTATAATAGCAAAGGTTGGTGTTCGACTTTTCTTTGAAAGCAGTATTACCAAGCCTTCAAATTACACAAAGGAAACAATGTTTATTTTTTAGGAAAATTTGTATAGTCGCATAAGAAAAAAAAGTTTTATTAACAGTTACATGTTATTTGTAACATTATTTATTGTTGTTAAATGTGGTATAGGACTTGTCAGTTGCATAATGAACAGAGATAAAACCCTGATTATGACTTGAAGGACCAGCTAACAAGTGGTCCTGGAACAGGAAGATTCAGTAAAAGTGGATAGCAGTGAGCAGCCAGTGTCTACTCAACTTTTCTAGGGAATTATGGTGTTTTTTTTTCATTGTGTCATGTCAGCACCTGTTGATGGATAGCTGCATAATAAGCAACAAGATGGACCAGGGTTGTGTGCCTGGTGCTGCCAATACTTTTGTGGCAGCCTTCATGGCATACATGTGCATGACCATGCATGTATCAGCAAACTCATGGCTTGTCCTCAAACTGACATGCATACACACATCAGACAACACAGCGGGGTTAATGCCTCTATAAAAAGCTCTGCAACAGTGATTATGTGACACAGAGTGAAAGAGCTTCTGGCTATTTCTTCAGCTTAGGGAAAATTGGGGATATCCCTTAAATGCAGAGATGCTGAGGTCTAGTAGGATGAAGCCAAATCCTTTCCTTGTTGGGATGAAGGGAGCATACAGAACTGTATACCCGTGGAAGGAAGGTGTAGGCAAAAGGTAGAATAGCAGCATCTGTGGTTGCCTGGATGATGGGACCTTCCAGGCTGCTCTTATATCCTACTTGAGAATCTTTGAGAGGGCATTGTAACTGGCAGAATGAATGAGCTAAAGATCTGTGGGAGGGTGTATGGTTTGTAGGCGAAGAGAGCAAATGCATTTTGAAAAACAATCCAAACCTCAGATAAAACAGTCAAGGGTAGAGTGCCTCTCCAGAAAAACAGTAAAATCCAAAGGTAAACAAAAGAGGCAACACCACGACAATCAAAGCCGACTGTTTATTAAAATGAAACAAATAAAAACAAGTAGTGAGCGCTTTCACGTTCAACAGAACGCTTCATCAGACTTAATGAATGTACCGTTTCCTCTCTCATTTAAGTACAAATCACTATCTCATAGTTAGCCAATAAAATCAACATTTAATTTAGTATCAAGTTTGTACTTCCATGTAAAATCACTCTATAAAAATAATAAAACCATTGTTTCCTATGTATATAAAACATGAAAACATTAATAAAAAAATGTTAATCAAAAGATGTCAGACCTGTAAAAAACCACTAAAGAGGCAATTCAGCATAGTTTAAATGGTGAATAACAGCTCTTGTTTATACGAAGTCAATAAAGAACTCCTGTGCATGGCATTCTTACATAAAAACTCTGAACCTAGATACAGCTATGACAAATATATATATAAAAAGTATAACTGTATAAAAAATATATATATATATGTGTGTGTGTGTGTGTAAAAAATATAGAAATATATATAATTAATATAATAATTTTGAAAAACATCAGGAATAGAATATATCCTGTGTTTAAGAAGAATGTAAACCATGGTTTCACACTGATACTTAGTTGCTAGGAAAATGTGATGAGAGTAATAAAAAGCTTTACTGCAAACTGAACTCAACAAAAATAGCAATGGCAGCTCATTGAATGCAGGCACTTTAAACAAAAGCAAACATTCCAGGATACAAGCTTTATTCAGTCTGCTGAAGGAATTCTTCTAGGGTCTTATATATGTATGTAATAAACTGTCTGGCATTTCCACTATCCTTTGCTCTTCATGTTAGGTAAGGTAGCTTCAGAGTTCAATTCCAACAGAGTTGGCATAGCGCTACAGAGCTTGCAAGATGACATGCCTATACCTAGCTCTTCTGAGGGCGCGCACACTAAATGTGCATGAGCAAAGAGATGGAAAGGTAGCATTTTGTGTAACGAGAATGTCTTTGCAATGTAAAATGTGCAACACTGTGCAAATTGCTCATAACATGAATATATATCATTGAGCATCATGGAACCACATTTGATATACAAAGTGAAAATTCTAGACCAACCAAAATAGCTCTAGCTTCAGATGCATGCATGTTATTTGGATGGAGAATAGCATAAATTTGCAGAGCAATGTGTGGTGTACCATGCCATTGGTTCAGACAGACAATGGGAAACAGTAACTGGAGAATCAGTGACCCTAGGTAAGAAAAGAGCAGCAAACAAATATTTACATCCACACAGGTGTGTGTGCCCAAAATAGCTAACACATTGCAACAGTAGCTACAGCAATGGGTACCAGCTGCACCCCCAATCATACGGTATGACTCCTACAACAGACTATGGAATCTGACTGTGTTTGCAGCCTCACATATACTGTGTTTGCAGCCTCACATATGTTTCTTCAGCCTTTATATGTGTGGGTGCTGGGTAAAACTAGAGGCAGGGTGGGGAAAGCACCAGGCACATAGCTCATAATTGTTCTATGCCATTTGTTAACGCATACTTGTATATGCCAATGTGATTCTACCACACTTCTGGAAACAGAGATAGATGATTTCCTACCCCAGAAGTCTTGTGTGCTTCTCATTTGCATTGATGATTTTCTGTAAAACCTCTTTAATAATCTCCTGTGAGTTATATAAGCTCAGAATAATGCCTTAACCTTAATGTGGATTGATTTGGAATCTGGAGGATTATCATCACTACTTCTCACACTTTTACTTATTATGTGCAAATACATTTTCATTATGAAGCATGCTCTGTAACTGATCTGTCATTGTCTTTTATATGTAACACTAACTTTGTGATTTTTTCTTACATAGCTTTATTGAGCTCACAGTTTATCAAACAGTATTTATCCAAAATAATCATCATAATATTGTAATCATATAGTTATTGAACTTACATATTCACTATTCTTTTTTGATAAACGTTTTAACATTTCAAGCTATTGATTTTTTCCACCCAGTAAATGCCGTTCACTACTCTTATTTTTGATAGTTTTTAATTCCCCTGGCACTCCTTTCTTCCTCATCAGTCTGGTCCCCATTGTGAGGCTAATGGTTCCACACATCCCGTGTAAAGATATCCATTTTTGTTCTTTACCTTGTCTAACTAGGCCCTCTTTAACTGATATATTTCCTTTGTAATTCCTAATACATCTTCCAAGGTCAGTATAACCCTTGATTTCTATTTTCTGGTTATTGCTTTCTTGGCTGCAAACATAATAAAAGTTATTAAGGCCTTCTTATGTCCTGATATACTTGCCTCCTTACTTCAACTTAGCAGCTTTTTCTGTCTTGTAGCTTCAGCTTGGTTCACACAGCATCTACCGTAGGGCATTGCGCAATGCATTTTTAAACTCCATCAACTGTTCACACTCCCCAAAACACATGCCGTTAGTTTCTTCTCTCACTCTCTACATACCTCCAACAATTACTGTGAGTCTGAGGAAAGATCCTTTGCAATCTACCTGGGGTATAAAAATATTTTGTAATTATTTTGCAAATATCCTAAACCATCTTGTTTTAATTGCCCACTTCCTTAAGGGATCATTTGTAATTTGTTCACCTAATCTCTTCATCCAGTCCTGCCTGAGTTCCTCTGATTTTTATAATTATCATGTGTAATTCTTTATGCTCAACTAATTATCACCCTTTGTAAAGTCCTCTCTGTTCTCTTTAGCAGGGGGTGGCCATTCGCCTACACTCCTCTTTTTTTCACTTTTTCGATATTCTGCTGTTATTCCCTGATTCAGACATAATACTCTGTCATGTAATCAAAGCAGTTGTCTTGCTCCCATTCTCATAGTTTTCCACAGAAAAATGTGCTCTCAATATGTGGGTTCTTTATTTGGCATCCATATTGGCAAAGTCTCCTTTTTCCATCCCCTCACAAGCTTATTTCTCATATACTATTTGTCAGTTTATATAGATAATGTTCTACCTGGTTATTTTTGTTCTATCCAACACTTGTTTCCATAAGACAATCTGTCACTACTACTCTCCTCTTGTCTCATTATAACATGTTTCTATTTTTAGTTTTAAATCAGGCAATATCATCCCCCCGGCTTCATCAGCAAGAGTGTCTTATCCCACATATACTTAGGCCTCTTTCTTTACCAATAATTCTTTCAGTTCCTTATTTATTTCTTGTCATAAAGTATTCACCTGTTAACAGATATATGCCTGGCCAATGTGCAAAATCAATAGGACCAAAAACATTTTCACTACCAGTATCTTACTTTTCAGATCCATAATCAAGAACTTTTACTCACTTCTACTGCTTACTTCCTCCTACATTTCCTTTGTCACTATTAAGGAGTGTTTAGCAACCCATGTTCATAACTACTTTCATTGCCTCCCCCAAAGGTATGGGAAACATAGCACTAATTCATATGTGGGCACATCGTTTACATATATGATTTTGTTTTATCTGCATTTGTTTTATAACCTGAAACCATTAGAAATTGTCTCAGAATATTCCATTACACAAGTCTGGCTGTATGGCAGAGAGGGGCAGAACTCTTACTTTACCTCAGATGACTCACGTTCGACTAGTGTCACACTGGAGGGACTGGATGTCAAGGATGGGAGTGAGTGACATTAAGAGCTGGGTGTGCTCTGTATACCACTTGGGCAGAAGGTTTTGCATGTGGGGAAGCATGCAAGCACCTCCCATAAGCAGCAGTGATGGAGGAGCACAATGGTGCTGTAAGGTGGGGGGAGGGTAGACCATGCTCCCCAGCAGTGGTATAATGTTGCATCCTCAGACTCTTCATCCCAAACATGGATTGGAGGGAGCTAAGGCAGATCCAGTAGACCTTGTGAATGGGAAGAAGAGGTGGTGGCAGCTGATAGTCAGCTCTGGGGAGGGAGACTAAAAAAATATTTGACAACACTGGGACATTTTATTCTGGATTTGTCAAATATGTTATTATGTCTTCTGCAAAAAGTATTCTTTCCTGTTTCCCCTTCTCACACCCTTGGATGTTTACACCTTTAATATGACCTATTCAATTCAATTGAAAAACAAACAAATCTGTTAAGGGAAAAAATATAAAAAAATAAAAAGCTTATTGGGTAGGAGTCTATTGGCATGGCACATCTTGACTTGGCAATATTTGCCCTCTCTTCCTTGCAAAAGAGCTCCAAATCTGTCAGATTGGAAAGGCATCTCTTGTGCACAGCCCTCTTCAGGTCACCCACAGATTTTCTATTGGATTTAGGTCTGGGCTCTGGCTGGGCCATCCCAAAACTTTAATTGTTTTCTAGTGAAGCCATTATTTTGTTGATTTGGATGTATGCTTGGGTCATTGTCGTGTTGAAAGGTGAAATTCCTCTTCATCTTCAGCTTTGTAGCAGACACCTGAAGGTTTTGGGCCAAAAGTGACTGGTATTTGGAACTGTTCATAATTCCCTCCAACTTGACTAAAGCCCCAGTTCCAGCTGAAGAAAAGCAACCCCAAAGCATAATACTGCCACCACCATGCTTCACTGTGGGGATGGTGTTCTTTTGGAGATGCGAAGTGTTGTTTTTGCGCCAAATGTACCTTTTGGAATTGTGGCCAAAAAGTTCAACCTTGGTCTCATCAGACCATAACACATTTTCCCACATGCTTTTGGGAGACAATGTATTGTTTTGCAAATTTTAGCTGGGCCTGGATGTTTTTCTGTGAAAGAAAATGATTCCATCTTGACCCCCTACCCCATAGCCCAGACATATGGAGACTACGGGAGATTGTTGTCACATGTAGTACACAACCAGTGCTTGCCAGAAATTCCTGCAGCTCCTTCAGTGTTGCTGTAGGTCTCTTGTCAGCCGCCCTGACCAGTTTTCATCTTGTCTTTTCATCAGTTTTGGTGGGACGTCCAGTTCTTTGCAACTTCACTGTTGTTCCATATTTTCTCCACTTTTTGATGACTGTCTTCACTGTGTTCCATGGTATACCCAATGCTGTGGAAATTTTTTTGTACCCTTCTACTGACTGATACCTTTCATCAATGAGATCCCTTTGATGCTTTGTAAGCTCCCTGTGAACCATGGCTTTGCTGTAGCAGGCAACTGAGTAAAAAGAACTTTATTTAGGGTTAATCAGAGTCTCTTTAATTTATGGCAGGTGTGTACCCAAGAAGACTGTATGTTGTAATTAAATCAAAAGGTGCTTCAACAAAGTATTAGTTCAAGGGTGTGCACACTTATGCAACCAAATTATTGTATGTTTTTTATTTTTTATATTTTTCCCCTAACAGATTTGTTTGTTTTTCAATTTAATTCTACAGGTTATAAGTCATATTAAAGGTGGGAAACGTTTTGAAATGATTTATTGTGGCCTCATTTTTTTATATCACAAAAACCTGGCATTTTAAAAGGGGTGTGTAAACTTTTTATATCCACTGTATATATTAAAACAACAATGGGGAAAGAGGACATTCTGATACCTTAATTTATCAGACAAAATCTTTCCCGGCTTTTACCCTTGCTTCTGACCCTGTGTAATCTAGCCATTACCCTATATATAAATTTTCACCTTACCCTGTTAGAAGATTTTTCTGCATCCAGACTTACCAGTGTTAATAATAATTTTTGTCCTCTGCATATTTCTAAATCACTAGAATTCCATTAATCAAACAAAATGGCTAGTGTTGGTGTGTGGGCTTTCCAAACCCAGTGGAGGCAGTAGGGTTACCACCTTTTCAAATGACCAAAGTGGGACATTTTCGGGACACACATCAGATTTTACAGGCCGACACATACCCACAGTCAGTACAAAGGATAGAACTTAACTTGTTTGCCTAAATGAAAGCTTATTCTTGTAGCAGTTTAGTTGCTTATTCTGTTTCTTGTAACATTTAGGTATTTTAGATACAGAAATAAATATTTTATGCAACTATTATATAAAATATGGGACATAATTATGTCCTACAATCTCAGGACATTTGCCATTTTTAATATTTTTTGTCAGGACACAACTGCCCAAAGAGGGACTGTCCTTCGCAGAGTGGGACAGGTGGTAACCCTAGGAGGCAGCCATGTTCCCCTGGGACCAACAAGTGGCTGCCTTCTGTTTGCATATCCACACCGATTGAGATCAGTCATTTTGGCAACATTATCACTAAGCTTTTTGCACATATAGGCATAATACTTTACAGTTAGGATTTAATATTGGAACTGGTCTGTAAGAAGAAGAATCTGCATAATCTTTCCCATCTTTAGGTAAAATCACCATTTTCTTCCAGGATAAAGTTGTACCTCTTTCAAGACGCTGTTAGATAATTCATTCCATATCCGTACTGGGATCTTTCTCCCCAGCTGTCAGATTTCTATGCAGCACCATGTGCAGAATATTAATGCTTTTGTTATTCATGTTTTATTCAGTTAACTGATTATTTATCTCCACTTGTGTTAATAAACAGTTCTGCTCATACCTAACAACTGTTTCGATTTTCACACAACGTCCACATTTTTGCCTCATATTTTTGGTCTGTTTCTTATAAAATTTGTGGTTTCCTGGCAAATCATTATAGGTTCATAAGTTCATAGAAGGTTATTAGGCTAATGGCACTAGGGCCTTTACAAGCCTAGCCATGTAATACCCTTGTTCCCTGACTGACCATGGTTAGATGGTCATTGTTAGCAGAGCGAATCAGTGATTGGCACTGGCTACCCCTGTCCATGCTTGACATATGTACCTCCCCTGGTTTGAATTTACTGTCTCCCATCCAATTATCAAGGTTGCACTTAAATAAGGTCATTGAGGAGCTCTGCTTCCAGAGGAGTGGCAGTGTCTGGAAGACATATCTGTCTCCCCAACATGTTTTGTTTATGTCACAGGTTAGGTTGAGATCCCTGGAGAGAGTGACTCTTGTCCCATTTGATTTGCAGATATGCAGCATTTCCATTAGGGCAGGGTCAGAAATCACTCTGTAGGCCAGGCACAGGTCACCTCTCAGCAGCCTGTAGGATACAGAGTACAGAGACAGGGCCTTTAGTCTTTCCGTGTAGACCATGTTTTGGAGGCCCTGAATTTTCCTGGTTAGAAACTCTGTGGCTTCTCCAGTTGCAACAGATGTCTGGTAAAGTACATGCAAAAGGGAGCATTGTACTCTATTAGTAGTCTGATGAGGGTTGAGTATAGAGGAGTTATAACATCCTTAGTTTTGGATGCAATATCCTTACTTATGAGTTGTGCAACATAGAAAGATTTTCTTGCCACTGTGGACACATGGTGATCAAATGCTATCAACCTGTGTTCCCAAGTCTCTCACCACTGTGTTTGAGCTTAGAGGAATGCTATCTATAATGTAATTTGCAGGGGCTACTCCTTTGCCAAAGGGGATAATGACACACTTTTTTCCATTTAGTTTTAGTCTGTGGCTCTGGCACCAATCATTAGTCTGTGTTAGCCCTTTTGTAATATGTTAGCATCGTTGGGGGACTCAGTGATTACACCTAGCTTGCAGTCATCTGTGAACTAGGTAAGTCACAAGCCATCTACTTTCATCTGGACCATCAGAGAAGTAGATTCCAAATAATAAAGGGCCCAGCACAGATCCCTTTAGTACACCACTGGTAACTGGTCTACTGGTGGAATCTTCAGCTTTGATAGTATGTGTTCTGTTTGTGAGCCAGTTTGCTACCCATGTAGTAATGTATGGGTTAATCCCCAGCTAGCAGAGTTTCTAAATGGTACCAGAATGGGGGATTGTGTTGAAAGCCTTGGCTAAGTCAAGATATATAGTATGTACTGCTTTGCCCTTATCCAGGGCTTTGGTGACATTCTCAAAGAAGTCCACCAGATTAAATAAACAAGACCTGCCTTTAATGAAGCCAAACTGGTTAGGTCAAGATTTTGGAGGTTGCCAATGTCCTTGTTGTTAAGGTCTACAATGATTCTTTCTATGGCCTTGCAAATAAGGCTGGTTAGGCTTATGGGTCTATAGTTCCCAGGGTTGGTTGATGGACCCCTTTGTGTAAGGGGATTACTGTTGCTGTTCTCCCCTCTGTGGAACAAAGCCAGTGCTCAGGCTGTGGTTAAAGAACGTGCCAAACGGGTCTGCTAGGACTTGTTTTAGATTGTTGAGTAGGCAACCTGAGATGTGATCTGGGTCCATGGAGGCTGTGTTGGCCTTAGGGAGGGTGGCTATGACCTGCTTTTTGGAGATGCTAGGTTGTAGAGTGATGACAGGTATGCTTTGGGGTATATCTTTTGGGGACAATTAGGTGAATTTTGTGCCAAATCTATCTGCTAGCACTTTGTCAATTTCTTCAGGTTCAGTGTGAGTGATACCATCCACAATCAGTTTGACACATAGCTGGGCATTCCCTTTAAGATTTTGGACATAGCTACAGAAAGCCTTATGATTGTCTTTAGCTAGAGATGCTAATTTCGCCTTGTAATTAGCTTTAGAGGACTTTACAACATATCTGATTTGTGTGTTCAAGCTGTGGAGGGTATTCTTCCTCTGCTGAGTAAGTTCCATCTTGTTATTGGATAACAGTTTCTTCCTTTTGTTGTATAACATATTTATAGTTGCGGTCCACCAGGGTGACCTGTTTCTTTGGGAGCACCTGGTTTTGATCATGACTGGTACAGTCAAGTCTGTACAGTTGTTTAAGTGTCTCTGTACAGGACATTTTTGCACAACTCTGCATAGGAGCCATTGTTGGCTGTGTTAGCTGGGCTTTGAAACTTTTTATACCCTTGCTTAGTAGGCTAAAATTTGCTTTGTAGAAACTTTTCATTTTTTTTTTGCTCCTGTGGAGGTGTCAGATCTGATCTTTACTTCAATCGTGACAGATTTATTTTCTGACCTTACCAGGGAGAGCAACGCACAGGGGATAGTGCAGCGACCCCCCCCCACATGTTGATAAGTATCAAGTCCAGGACATTTGAGCCCCTTGTAGGGGTGCAGGCTAACTATTCCAGAGCATTTGAATTAACAAAGTTCAGAAACCTAAGGACAATTGCATTTGTGCTCATGTATGGAAGGATAGTTGAAATCTCCCATGACCAAAGTGTTTGGCTGTATAGGGAGTGATTCTAACAAGTTCAGGTAATATGTGTGTTACTCTTGTTTAATGGTGCGGGTCTATATATAGCGATGCTGTAGCTGGGTGTTTTACTTATATTTATTTGTACATGGAGTAGCTCCAAAGAGTCATACTGTTTCACCAGTCTTGAGGTGCATTTGGATTTAATGAAGATGGTTGCACCTCAACCTTTGGTTCTTTCATGCTTGTTTTGGGGTCTGAACATGTGGAAGGCATTGTAGCCTTGTATGGCCAGGGTGCTGTCTGTGGCCTTGTACCAAGTCTCAGTGACTACACAGATGTCAGCATCATCAAAGGTGAGGAGTTCTTCCAGAGATTGCAGTTTACTGTTTATGCTCCTAGCACTGAGAGTTTGTCTCGAGTGGATTTCTTTACATTAGGAATTTTGTTGTTTTGATATTGCCTAAAGAAGGCGCTATGAGAGAGAAAAGCATCTTTGCTAGTATCCAAAAGCCTTGAGGAGACATTTGAAGACCATCTCTGACAAAGCAGCTTGGTCTGTTGGCCATGTCTTCCCACGCTGACAGATACTGAATCCCCCTGGATTGACACCAGAAGCTAAGCCAGTTGTTGAGATCAGTCATTTTTGTCTGGATTGTGGCATCATCCTGGGTGAAGGTAAAATGCTATTTGGGACACACCTGCCGGGACACATAATCTGAGAGTTCAGTCATGTCTCTGTTCATATAGTCTAGAGATGTACGTCTCAAATCATTCACTTCAACATGTACTATGACAGAGTCATAATGGCAACAGTAAACTCATTACAGCCGAGTGCTCCTCCAGGCGTCTTCTGCAGTTAACCCCTACTGCTCCTCTAGGCGTCAAATATGGATTGTTCATATTTGCATTAATAATTCCAAAACCATGTTACTTACAAGGTACCAGGATATTTTGTCTTGAGCCATATGTGATGGCAAACACAACTCTATTGATATTTGACCTCTTTCAATGAGAGTTTTCTAGAACTCTAAGGTGATAACTTAGTTTTTAAAGGCTTAAGCCACGCCCACTAGGGGTTAAAGGTGCACACTCAAAAGAGCTGCTCCGGAGTGAATGATGACTTGAGTGCGTGGATGACTTGATGGATCCTGGCACCTGACAGTCAGCTAACCGTGACTTTCTCCTTGTCCAGCCTGGTGAGGGGGATATCTGTGTGTCTCACTATGGAGTCGCCTATGACCAAGACATTAGGTTTTGAGGTATGTTGCCTTAGAGACTTATTTGTTGATACACTTGTATGTGTGTTGCTATGTGTAGTAGGGTCTGTTTGTGTTCCATGTGTGATTTGTTTGCGATTGGGAGGTCTGTGGTCCTTTGATAGGCTCTTAGACCCACCTAGATGGAGGTATTCACTATGTGACTTGACCTTGTCTTTTATGAGAGGAGAGGTGTGTGTGCTGATAACCTGTTTGATGTGTTATTATTGTTACGGCAGAGGACTGATTCCAGTTCCATGGTATAGTTACATCTCTCACATACTGTATTTGTTTGCTTTAGGAGCAAGTGGTTGTCAGTATACCTGAGGCAATTACTACATTGCTCCAGGATGCTCATGTCAATCAGGCTGGCTGCAGAAATGCTGGGAAACTGGCTGTCCATTGTAGCAGGTTAAACTGTAAGTACTAGTTGGGGAATGGCAAGTTGTATCAGCTTTTACTCTAGGACTAACATGACTAACTAACAAGGGGCTTATTCAGTTGAGGATTATGGATAAAGGAGTGTGGTGATGCTGCTCAGTGCTCAGCTGAGTTGTCCGCAGTGGCACAGAGTGCAGCTGAGATGCCCACATTGCTACAGAGCTTAGCTGAGCTACCTGGAGTGCCACAGAGTGCAGCTGAGTTGCCATCAGTACAGCAGAGAAGCTTGGGAGGGTTCAACTGACAAAAGTCTAAGGAAAAAAAAATAGTTTCTAGGCATCAGTGTCTATATAGGGTACTGCTAACCCCCATTGCTCACTGCGCAGCTACGTGCAAATGTGAGGCTTGGGTACGGTGCAATTAAACAGTTTTAAACTAGTCTACTAATAGGAAATCACACAATGATCCTTTCTTCTGCAATCACAAGGGTGGAGCAGGGCCCTTCTTAATGTAAGACAGCTGGATTTGAGTTCAAGTGTATCAAAAGCAGGCTAGATTCATCAAGTCTGGATCTCGTCTATGCTATCTAAGTAATATTACACTGCAAAACAAGTGTAGGTAATGAAGCAGGCACAGACAAAAAAACAGACAAAAAGTACAAATTAATGCAGTAAAACAGTTAAATGCTGTTCAAAAAGTGTAGATAAAGCTCAACATAAAAATTAATTTCTTATTCCTAGCTTTGGATGGCTTGGATTCAAGCAGAAACACTGTGGACCTCTGCAAAGGGCACCAAACACAGAACAACTGAGGATTGAAGTAATTAAATAATGACATATATTTGAGTTTCAGGCTTCACACCCTTTGGAAGTTAAATGCTAACACAAATGCTGTTATTCTAGCAACGTTTAATATTTGCAAGAGCACAATTTAAAATCTGTCCCTATTTTTGGACCTTTGCGTCCCCCCCACCCCCCACCACCATTATTTTGGGCTCTGTGCACATTTTTTGTGCTAAGAGGTTGAGAGAGGTATCACATTTTCATCAGCCATAGCAATCTTCGTGTTCCAGGTGACAGTAATCCAATGCAATAAAATACAGTTATATCCACATTGCAATTCTCTCCAATAATTTACAGGTCCAGTTCTGCTCCAGTCTTGCTCAGATGGTTCATCTTTGATATCTGCCTTCACCTGGTTTGATTCCAATTCTTTACTGATTCTCCTGGACAGATATTTTGTTTTCCTTTGTTTTTACAACATCTTCCCTTGGAGAAAAGGGAAGAGTTTCAGTGACATCCTCTTTCTTGAATTATCACTGCTTGTAGATGACTTTGCAGCTGAACCCCTATTTCCTTGCTTATTCAGTTGTAGTTGGTTACATTTCTTAATTTCTTATGTGACCTGGTCTTCCTCAATAAATATCTCTGAAGCCTCAGAAAAAAAAGAAAAACTCTTTGAGTATTCCAGAATGGAATAGTTTAAACCTCATTTACACTCCATCATGACTGAAATTAATTTGTTTTGCTTCTGTTTGGTAAAAGCTAGTATTTTTTTCCCTAAATATCTGGTATCTCCATCTTTCAACCCCTTTCATCTCTGCCACATTTTTGGTGGTAATGTTTTCTTTTGTAACTATGTCTGTAGCTTCTCAACTACTGATCGTTGTTACCGTCTTAAAAACAAAACAAAAAAAAAATCTTCTTGAGACGTAAACATGATGCATCCTAACTATTAGTATAGCCGCTGTGGGACACGAGTTCAGTTGCTAATACTGGTCTTCATAAACCTTATGCAATGTGTTCCTTTTAGTTTCGGGGGGATGGCTGTAAACTTCAGATTTTCTCTCTTCGCTCTAAGTGTTGACTCCCTAAAATACCGTACGTCTGTAATTGTACAAATACTACAGGAAATGTCTCAGAAAAAATGTCAAGGTCTCTGGAGTTATTGTTGTCTGAGCATGAAGCAGATGCCCAGCACAATGCTGCCAGTGGACATTTTGCATAATGCCTAATAAGAGGCCGTGGCAGTGAACCAATGTATCGGTGTGACAACAGCCTTACTTACAAAATGTCCACTATGTATAAATGAATATGCTCGAGTTTATGGTCATGTAACATACTTTACTGCCTGTGAGTCTGAAATGAGATGGATGAAGTCATTATTCCAGTGACAACATATTCAGCCAAAATGTATAGGAGTCTTATTTCTAATGTAAGGACAGCTAGGTAAAGAAGCATTTTCATTAATTGTTTTAGTCTGCATTCAGGGCAGAACTTCAACACAACACTGCCAATGCAGTGTACAAAATGAGAGACTGTGGCACTAACCACTTCTGATCAAATTGATGCCATGTGTCGGCTTCCTTAAGGCAGTTTCTATGTAAATTCAGAGAGTGACGATAGGAGACTTGGGGATATCACACAATCAAGAATGTCATTCTACTCCCAAAGACCCAAGGATGTCACTGTATGTTAGCCCTGATTCATAACTCAGCACAGTCTATTGAGTAATAACTGTAATATCACTTTAAGCTTTCCTCTGATTTCATCAATAAGCTGCTCCACAAAGACAAATCCACTTCACTCAAGTGTCACTGATGGCTGACAGTCAAAGCAAACAAATAGTTACAGCAAGTAAAATATGTGGATTGTGGTGTGACATATATAATAACAAAAGGTATTACTTATTCTGAAAAACATAATATATTTTTGGTTCTCATTTCATGATAACACATGTAGGATGTGAATCAGTGACAGTTTGTTATTATGAAAAGCAAAATGTAGACATTTGTTGTAAACTGAATGACAAGCAACATGCACCCGTATGTCTATATCAGACTATTGGCTGGTACATATCAATAGCGCAGCATATGTCTGTAAACTGTTAAGAAATCATGCAACACATTTCTTGGAATAATATGTCATGACATCAACTATAAAATGTACTTAACTGCTGATTCCAGTTAAACAGCAGTTCCAAGTTTCCAAGTTAAGAAATGTCACTTAGCTTAAAAACTGCCCTAAGCAGGAATCATGCATATTCTGGCCCTCAAAATAAGCAAAGTTCAGTGCTCACAGTCATGATTGAGTTCATTTTTTTATTTCAAGATAAGGAAAATGAGGATTAGGAATGCACTAGAAAAGAAAGAGATGACCCAAAATGACAAACCCTTTGCTGAAGAAATGCCTCTGAATCACACACACATTGTGTTGGGTACATTAAGCAGCCAAGACTGCTAAACTATGCTCCTGTGAAACCTCCACACCTGGCAGAAAATGTCTTCACTCAAGGTGCCATTTTGAAATATTAATTAAATACCACTAATAGTTATACCTGTTGGAATAAACAAAGCTGTGTAGCCCAGGATCTGTGCATGCAACCTACATCAAGTACTTCGCTTTTTTTGAGCAAGATAATGAAAACATGAATAGATATTATAAATGAACTGAAACAAATCTAGCATCAATTTTCATTCATTCCTCAACAAGTAGGTTCAGATCCAACCCTTGAATCTAACTTGACCACTTTTTACAGCCTGTGAATACTGAAAACACTTGAGCTCCTCCCTTACCCACAATACCCTAGCACCTTCCATACATTAGATCTCATTTGTTGCCTTCGTGTATGGATGTGATCTCTGTTAGCTTGGTGTTATTTTGTAAGTGAAAGCAGATTTTATATACCTAGCTTTTATCTTTTGTATTCTATAATATTCACCCCCTACCCGTTCTACACTTTTTAGTCTAAATTAATATCACCATTGTGGTATTCATCTTTTTTTTTATATACCATTGTGGTACCTCCTTCAGTTTCCATCATTGATAACTTTTTATTTTGGGCTAGCTCATATACATCCTGGGTGACTCTGCCTGCTGATGAGCTCATTGATTTGATCTCACTGCTGGTGTGAAAGGAACCTGATTCTGTTGAGCTGATCCCCAAGAGACCAGACCGGATCCTGGCACCACCCAAAAGTAGTGAATTTTGGAATAAAGGAGTAACATCAGATGCCATAGTCATACTGGCAGCCACAAAAAAGCTTCATACCCCTAACAGGGAGTCTAGGGTGCTGAACAGATTTGTGATGTGTTTATATGCATTAGTGACTTTTGCACTGGTTCACTTTACTATACCCCAGAGGGATTTGATTAAAAAACTTACCAAATCCCTCTCTGGGATCATTACTTCTGAGGCAGAGAGCTCTATTGCCTCACAGTTGGCTACCCTATAGTGCATTTCAAATTCACCCACGGGGCTCATTTCACATGCAGCTGATGGTACCTCAAGGACAGCAGGTTCAGGCATTTCCATTAGGAGACATGCCTGGATGCACCTTTGTGATTTTGCAGAGCCCTTCAAGTCCTTCTTTGCCAATGCTCCCTTTGACGGACTGTTTGGGCCCAAGGTTGAAGACACACTATCCAGGTGTGAGCAGGATGGTAAGACTCTGTCTGCAGTGGGCGTATGTTTTTTGACTCCTTAAAGAACCTTCTCTGGGTATCAACCACGTGGTCAAAAAATGTGGTTCAGAAAGTCCCAGGGTCCTTTCCATAATCCCCGTGGATATAGATTTCCCAGGGGCAGAGGGAGGAACTCAAATGGAAGACACCACCTGAGCAGCAAAGGAGGACCTAGGGATACTTTCTCTGAATATCCTACCAGCGCTCCTGAAGGAGGCCTGATTGTCCACTTCTGGAGGGAGTTGGGAGTCATCTATTCCCACACCAGAGAGCCTGGCTAGAGATTACAAAGGATACATGGGTGCAGAGGATTATTTCCAGAGGTTATATAGTACCCCCCCCCCCCTTAATGGTAAACAAAATTCCTGATGTCCCACCCAGTCAAAGGAAAGAAGCAGCACAAGAAATAAAAAAGCCACTCAAGATTATTTTAGTGCTGAATAAAACAGGGGACTGGAGTCCAACTTTGGATCTCAGCAATCTGAACAAATAAGTTCAGTATACGTAGTTCTGGATAGTCATGGTTCAGTCCATTTTACCTTTCCTGTACAAGAACGACTGGATGTGCTCAGTAAATCTTCAGGATGTGTACTATCACACAAAAATGAACAGACTATCCAAAAGATACCTACACTCCCAGCTGAAAGCCAGTCATTATCAGTTCAGAGCTCTGCCTTTTGGCCTCACCACAGCCCCCAGGGTGTTGATCAAATACATGGCAGAAGTAGCAGACCACTTGAGACTGCAGGCATTCCAGGTATTTCCTTACTTTGACGACTGGCTCATAACCGCTCTGATGAGGCATCTACTGATAAAAGAACTAAATTATGTACTCCAGCTGTGCTGTCACTGGGGAATTTCCATAAGTCACAACAAATCCCAGCTAGAAACATCTCAAGTATTAGAGTTCATAGGGACATTGTTTAATACAATATCGGTAACAGCCTCCCTTCCTTTACCAAGCATGCAGACTGTCCAATTCCAAGTCAAAAAGATAATCCAAAATTCTTTTGTATCAGCTCGATTGATTCTCCAAGCCTTGGGTTCAGTGTCTGCTGCGATAGTTCTAGTTCCATTAGCAAGATACCGTATGAGAATTCTTGAATTGACCCTAGCAACACAGAGGTCTATTCTGCACCAGTCTTTGTCCACCCAGATCAGAATAACTCAGGCATGCAAAAATTATCTCTTGTGGTGGATTCACTCAGATCAAATTTTACAAGGCCACAACCTCGTCCTTCCTCAGTCCATACAATAGTGACTATGGCCACTTCCCAAATTGGGTAGGGGGAATAACCTCCTGGGAAAGACAGTCGTAGGCACCTGGTCCCCAGAAGGGGCCAACACGCATATCAACATACTAGAAATGAGAGCTGTCCCTCTAGCATTGCAGGCCTTCCAAGACTCTCTTCCTTCTAGTACTATTGTGATTTAGACAGATAATATGTCAGTGGTCTGGTACATCAACAAATAAGGAGGAACCAGATCTTTCCCCTTGTGTCGAGTAGCTCTCAGGGTGTGGCAGTGGGTGATCGCATTCAGTTGATTTCTGATAGCAATAGACATTCTGGGGAAATCTCACGTGATAGTGGACAAGTTGAGCAGGTCCATTTTATTGCCTCCTGAGTGGTCCCTCAACATGAGTGGTCCCTCAACATGAGAGTTGACCCATGGGGCCAACCTTACTTTAACCTTTTGCACCTCCCCTCAACAACATGTGCAACAGATTCTTTGCCCTGATCTCCCCACTGGGGAATCAACAAGAGATGCTCTCCTCCACGATTGGCCCCGGTCTCCTGTATGCTTCCCCCGCAACTCCTCTAATCCCAAGTTTCTCCAGAAAACAGCTCATTTGAAAAGTATAGTCATCCTCATTGCCTCTTATTGGCCTTGTCAGATTTGTTCCCCTTTCTCTGGCCTCATCTAGTTCGCCCACCATGGATTCTGGATCCAGTTATAATTGACTCTCCGGCTGACACAGACATCTTCCAAAAGGGTCTCACTGAGACAGATACGTGGTCTCAAAACCATGGCCTCAAGCTAGATGCCAAAAAGTGCATAGTCATCCCCTTTGGAAAAAACAAAGTACCCACAAACTACCACATAGGAAGACGTAATAAGGGATCTGTGGACCCAAGTAGATAGTAATTTCTCCTTTGATAATCACATTGCCGAAGTGGTTAGAAAATCCTTCTATGTGGCCCACCTAATCACAAAAGGGTTTGCATCCAGATCAAAAGAGGTCATTGTGCCCCTCTATGCATCACTCATCAGACCCATCATAAGAGTACAATGCCCCATTTGGGATGTACCTTACAAGACATCTGCAACAGCTGGAAAGACCACAGAAGTACCTCACCAAGAAGATCACTGGCCTCAAACAGATGCTCTATGCAGCTCGACTGAAGAAACTTCAGCTGTACTCAGGTGCATACTCAGAGATGATCTATGCCTAACATACAAGGCCATGTCCAACACAGAATTGATGGACATGCTCCACCTAAAGAAAACCATATTCCCTCGAGCCACACACTCTAGGGATCTAAACCTCACCACAACAATAAATAGGATGTGCTGGAGGGATAGATTCCTGTCCCAGAGACTTCCCATGCTCTGGAACAAGATTCCAATATACATTAGGCAGAGCTCCTCACTAACATTCTTCAAGAGAAACCTTGACGAGTGGATGGGAAACAGAAAGTTTACCCCGGGGATCATTTCAATGGCTCTGTTGGACAGAGGCACAGAGAACTAATCTAAGGGGGTGTCAAAAACCAACACAATTCCGGCTAGGCTTATTAATGCCTTCAGGGAGATAGCCTAGTACCTACCTATGAATCTAAGTTCCAGATCTCCTATCTCATCCAACAGATATGATTCACCCAGATATTTTAGGCATAAAATTGATGGCATGGTTTCTCCACTTCCTTTGATAGCTAGACATCCCAGGCTGTCCCCTGTCAGTCACATTCTTTTGTCTTCCCATTACGCTTCCATTAGGAAATTTTACAGATGTAAATGGAAAAGATTTGTATTTTAGGAAAAACAGAAAGACATTGACCCTTTTTCAGCATGAGTACCTAAAGTTCTTGAGTTTTTGGCTACAATTTTTAATAAAGGGGCTGACTCCTTAACTATTAAAGCACAACTAGCTGCCATTTCTAATTTTCACATAGGAGTAAATAATTTATCCTTAGCTTAGAAAAAAGATCATCAAACATGATCTGAGGTATGGAGTGGGGACTAGGGAATTATGGGTAAGGGAGGAGCTGGAGATTTTTCAGTATTCACGAGCTGTAAAAAGTGGCTGAGTCAGATCCAAACCCACTTGTTGAGGAAGAATGATGGATGTTGGGGATGTCATACTAGGGACCATGTGCCAAATGGAGGAATAAGATTAAGATTAGTCTGATCTGATATAGAGGTGGGGCTATATGCAGCATGTCCCCATTGCACATGCACCCCTCAGATATACCACAAGGAACCAAAAGAGAGGGGGAGAAGTAACAGAGGTATGGCATAAAATGGAAAAACACCTCAGCAGATATGACCAGCCAGACCCCATAGGATACCACTGAGTTCTGCGTCAGCTCCAGCCCTAAAGATTTCGTCGTGGGGGGGGGGTTAAGGAGTTGGCTGGTAGACCTGGCAACAGACATGGGGCACTGGGTAGGGAGCCATAGGATGATGCAGGAAGGAGAAACCCCCCCTCCCAAAATATAAGTTGAAGCATGAAAGACCAACAGCAAATTTGCAAGCCATTAGCTCATACCAGCAAATTCTTTTTTAAATGTGAAATAAGAAATATAGTTTAATGTACCCATTGTTTCCAAGCCATTAAGAATTTATGCAACCAACTGAAATTTACCAGATTATTCAGGTTGTTCCATTAAAAAAAAAAAAAAAACAACAACAACAGCAAAGGAGTAGAAGTTGGGTCCTACTGAATGAGCTTCTGAACGGAAGACAGTCTTAACATGGACCGTCAGTACAAAGGTCAGAATGATGTCAAAACATTAGCGGCATTATCAAAATGACATGCTCAGTGGCAGCACAGACCAAACACAGACAATCAGTGCTGCATAACTGCAATGCATCCCGAATGCATATCTTCACAGCAGGTGAGACATGGAAAACAACAGTGACAACACACTGCAGTGACACAATCCAGGCACAGGTCCTCATGATAATTAATAGAACTGCATTTGCCAACAGATCATAGACAAAATTAAAATGTAGCAGAATAACCAAGAGTGTAAAAAGACAATGCTTCATTCACTGGCAGTCACCATAAAGTGAGACTATGGAGCATGTTAAGGGGAGCTGTATTATTTTCTGTAAATTAATGATAGATGTGAGCAACAAGCAGACCTGCATACCAGCCATTTTAGTTAACAGAACACACAGGTCAAAACTGGAACAGGTGCAATGGCAGTCCAGAAAATTGAAAGACCAACAGATATATTCCATCACCAAAATGCTAAGAGTAAGGGCAATCAGTGACTTGTTTACCTACTTCTGTGTATGGCTCACAAGCTGATATCCTCTACGTGATACTTACAAAAATCACTAAGTGAGTGACCTGAATTCTTTATGTCTCAACCATGTAAACCTGAAAACCAAACTTTTAGGTTAAATCCAGTGTCTGTTCTTCATAACAATAAAGAAAAATACCACTCACACTGGCTTTAGAGGCAACTAAGTGGAGGGCAGTGAAACTCCCTACAACATAAACAAAAAATATAGCCTCAGGCAATAAAACAACCAGAGCAAAAAGAAGCAAATGAGAAAAACAGTGTCGCACTGGATGTAACACAGCAGAATATTCCATTTATTGTAAGTAAGTGCATTCAAGGGTTCACCTCTTCATCAGAGTTAAATAAAAATGACTTAAAACAACCACATTAAATAGCATTCCACTTAACATAATTACTTAATTTAAAAACAATTAAATTATTTTAAGCCATATGTAACATTTTTTAAAAACATCACAGCATACATAAACTAAAACTAATGTCTCAACTGTCTCGCTTTCAGGAAAGGTTTAATGGAGACCATATTATTCAAACCAGGCGCTTTATCAGCGCACAGTAACATAACCCATTTTTGTTCAGCCTCCTCAGTAATGTTCCTCATATCTCCTCCCCTTTTTCTGACTGTAAGTATTTCCAAGACCATAAACTTAAACATGCTCACTACCTTCATTCTTGATGTGCATAGCCAAGGCACTACTTTCCTTTTTATTTCTTATATCCCTCATATGTTCAAGTATCCTGTCTTTGAATTGTCGATTAGTCATGCCAATATAATATGAAAAACATTTGACACAATAACTCATATATATTACATTGACTGTTTTACAGTCAGCGTAGTGAGAAGGCTCTATTCTGAAGCCTAGCTTAGGGTGTACAAAGTTAGTACCTGTGTGTATATATGCACAGGCAATACAACTCCTGCATGTATATGTACCTGCTCTATCTGATCTAAGAGTAGTCCTATTTAAACTAGATTTATAACAAAGATGGTTCTTTAGGGTCTAAGCTAAACTTAGGTTGGTCTCCTACTATCTCCTTCAACCCATCCAAAGTATAGAGTATATTCCAGTTCTTATTAATGACATTGCAGATCATATTTATATTACTAGCATATGTCAAAGTTATTTTCAAATCATTACTACTCTCATTAGTGATCTGTCGTAGCATCTCACTATTGTCAACAACACTACCTACATGTGGGTCACATACTGTTGCATTGTTGGTACAATATGGTTTGCACCTGCCATGTCTATCTCTCCATGCCTCTTTAACGTGCCTGTCTATATCTTTACTTTTATAACCCCTTTCTATAAAATCCAGTTTGTGGGACTCTAGAGCTGAATTCAGCTCTGCATCATCATTATGTAATCTCATCAACCTGACCACCTGTCCTTTTATTATATTACATTTGCAATGGTTCAGGTGCATACTTGTACTGTGCAATAGGTTATTCTTTCTAACCGGTTTCCTATACAAACTAGTTTTAATGGTGTTGAGCAAATGTTTACTAACAGTCACATCTAAAAATCTTATCTTTACAAAGACAGATGGTAATCTCCAAAGGATAAATATAGGCTCATGCTGCATCAGGTTCTATAACCACTGCAGCACACTGTGATTCAGTGGCTCAGAGACCACTGTAACATATATGATCCAGTCACTGTGAGATCACTGTAGAATACCACATTCCTGTGAGTCAGAAGCAACTGTGGCATACCACAAAACAGTGACTAGGAGACCACTGTAACATTCATAGGTATCACCAGGGCTGGCCTTAGCCAAAATGGTGCCCTAGGCGAAGTAGTGCTCTGGTGCCCCTTAAGCCCCACCCACAACATACTCATGAAACACCCCTATTTGAGACACACCCACAGGTAGGTCACTCCCCAAGAAAGCCACTCCAGTCATTTCCTTGAATTTAAATGCATAGGAAGAAAGATACCTTGTAATGTAGTTAACCTGCAACTACTTTAGTACGTATTTTCTACTTTAAATACCAGAGCAGGATCATGGGCAAATAGGTCCCTAGGCAGGATAATAGACCAACCCCCAGAGCAGCCCCTTCTGCAGCAACCTCCTACCCCTCCTAGCAGCAGCCCCCTCCTCAGCCATTCCGGTGTTACATTATTTGGTTATTTCTCGCCAGTTAGCATGTATATGGTTCTCTTATTTGCTTCTGCAGTGATTACAGATATTGAAATAAAATAGCACAAACACAGATAGCCATGTGTTAAATGAGCAATATAGTCTCACAATGAAAACAGACTTAGCATGAGCAGTAAACTTATCTGCCCTTGAAACACTCATTCATTGAAATGGCATAAAAACCCACATTCATAGAAAATGCATCTGGCCAGTGGAGAATTAAGTTTAACTTTGTGCTGTTTTCAAAACAAACTCCTTCCACACATTTTTTAGGGACATGTATACATGTATTTGTTCTTTGATTCACCTTATATTCCTTGTATAATACAGCACCACTTGTTAGAATGCATTTTAAATTTGTAGTTTTTAAACATTCGTTTAATAAGCAATGAAACAAAATGTATGAACCAGTAACTGCCCATTTCAGAAAATTTCACCCATAAAAGGCCACTCAAGACTTCAGTCATTACAACCCACCACTATCAGTCAATAAGCACAATCTCTGCAGAAGTAAAATTCATCCGAATAATTCTACATTAAACAGATTTGTAACTAATGAAGTGGCTGTTACTGGTAAACAACTTTACATTTCTATTTCATCTACAAATTCGGTGCTTGCTGCCATTGAAGAATTAATTGCCTACGTTACATGAATGACTGAGAAAACGACAAGTGCATAGCTACTAGGCATCTTATACAAATAGGGCACACTAAGTAATGCAGAACCCCTATCCACTCTTAAAATGCAACAAATAATCAGCAACTAGGGCATTACATACCATGCATCCATACCTCTCAACCTCCTAGCACAAGAAATCTGAAAAAATCCTAAAATAAAGGGGGGGCAAAGGCCTCCAAACAGGGGCACGTTATAAATATTGCTCTTATAGACTTTTAAAGCTGCTAGAACAGCATTTGTCTTAGCATGCCATTTTTGGAAGGAAATGAAGGCTGAAACTCAAATGTATGACATTTAATTATTTAAATCCTCAGTGATTTGCCAGCAAACCACAAATTTTATGAGGAATAGACCAAAAATATGAGGCAAAAATATATAATTAAACAGAGAAGCGCCGCACCATAAACTCAGCACAGTCGGAAAAAGGACACATTTTTAGTAAAGTGTTCTTAATTAAAGTTGAAGCTAGCAAAATTCAGTATTGCTTAAATAGTAAAAAAAGACTTCCCTGGCACATTACAGAAACTAATTAGTCATCACTAAGCAGAGATATACAAAAATAGAATGGTTATCTACCAGTGCAGGTAATCCATATAAACAGGGTATAGCAAAAACAATTTAAAAATGGCAAAATCACATGTTATATACAGTGGTAAAATAGAAAGTGCACAGGAATTTCACCAGCTATGAGCATTGCGCTATGTAATCACATCAGTAATCAAGCAAGAAGCCAGTTATATGTGCAGACAAGTCATCCTAGCTACTTCTCAAAGCACAGTAGCTAAAGCACTGTAAAATCACGGAGACTTTCCTAAATCAAGAGACTACAGTGAATATAAACACTCCATGCAAAGTAACAGTACCTGCAGATTCAGATAAATGAGATAGGCTGAAAGATCCAGATAAAGTCTGCCCTCAAAGTAATCTTGTTAACAAACATTGAAACAGTTAATCAGAGGTGCGTCGTTCCAGAATAGTTTAGGAGATGAGAGTGTAATCCTTACTGATATCCACTGTACCCAGTATAAAATACAAGAACCCAGGTAATCACCAAGTGTAGTACCTTGCAGGATGCGCAGTAGCAAATCCTGCCCGAAGCACACCTCCAGCCACACGGACCCCACACCCGCATGAATATTCACATCACCGCTGCCGTGGCAAGGCAGCATCAGAATGTAGTTTAGGGTTGCCACTTTTTCAAATACCCAGAGTGAGACATATTTTGTGGAAATGTCAGATTTTACAGGGTAAAACATACCCACGGCCAGTACAAAGGACAGAACTTCACTTTTTTGCCTTCTTCTGTTTCTTATAATATGTAAGTCTTTCAGATACAGTATAACTGTTTTATGCAACTATTAAAGAAAACATAGGACATATTTTTGTCCTAAAATCTCAGGACATTTGCCATTTTTTCAATGTTTGTGCAGGACACAACTGCCAAAAGAGGGACTGTCCCTCGCAAAGTGGGTCAGGTGGTAACGGTAATGTAGTTGTTTATTCACACAACTAAAACATACATTTTCACAGACTTTAATACTTGCAAAGATGCAGTCTGAGTACTCAAATTACAGTGTTATTATTTTTGCACTTACTGCAAACACAAGACAATCCAAGCATGGAAATTAGCATGTCTGTCACTCAAACTCGTTTTCCCCCAGCCAGTCAGTTAGGCCACGTCCAAAGCTGCTCAGAACTATCTGCGAGGTACTACACTTGGAGATTACCAGAACTCAATTGCAAAATAGCTTAAGACGATACTTGTTACAATTTTAGCACAAAGAGGGAGAGAATCACAACAGCAAGATGGTCACGCATCACCAAGGAACTCTGGTATCTGCTGTTATGAGGGCCAACAAAGGTATTGAAAGAAATGGCACAGATATATGTTATAGGAGATTTTCAACCGGGCACACACACACTTTCTCTCCTCTGGCATACAGAAGCCCATTTTAAACTTCCCAGACAGACACATATATTTACCTTCTTTTTAAGGCAAATGACAATGCATGTACACATGGAATTACCCCCTCTCATAACTGAAGTGCTAGTTTAATTTCCGCGTGCAACTTGGAACATCCACGTCGGTGTGTACGTGACGCATGTACATTCCTCCTTAAAGGGGAAGACTTCACTACCGTGGAATGAAGATTTTTTTTTTCCTTCTGGCCAACCTGCAGGTATAAAAGTGGGAGTGCTCTTTCCCTTCCCCCACACACTATGATTCTGGCGCCCTATCATTTACTTATTTATTTTAATTAATTTACTGTTCATATTATGGGTTCGCATAATAAGAAAAGTAAATTAATTAAAATAAATAAACATAAATTGCACCCTTTAGGAGGCCGACATATATGGCGCCCTAGGCGGTTGCCTAGTTCGCCTATGCCTAAGGCCGGCCGTGGGTATCACTTTGACTCAAAAGAACATACATTTGTCTCCTTATCTAAAATAACTATACCTCCACCCTTATCAGCGGGTCTAACTTCTATGGAAGCTAATTCTCTTGGTTCTTTCAGTGCATCATACTCTTCTTTAGACATATTGTGGTAGGGTTTATGTTCATCTTCACTATCAAAACTATCCCTGATCTATTTATCACAGATCTCCACAAAGGTATCAATAAAAGCATTGCTGGGTGGAACAAACACACTGTTTTATTTAAAAAACGATTGAGTAGTATTTGCATTATTAAAAAACACACACAATGTCAATGTCCTGGAAAATAGCCTTAAATCTTTAAGAACATCAGTTATTTGTGCTTTTCTAGCCGGTACAAAGCTGAGCCCTTTGCTCAATAGCAGTCTCTGAGCATTAGTCAATTCATACGTTGAAATGTTAAAAATCAAACCTGTTTGGATTTTTTGCCCCCTCTGTTCCAATCCTCCGTACTTTGTATTCTCCTTTTGTTTTGGTTTCTCATTCGACTCCTGGACCTTCCCCTGATCGGGAATGGTTTGTTTGATAAAAAAATGACTCATGTCTGACGTTGTTGATGTTACAGAGTCTTTATTGCTAAAAGCAGCAACATTTGACTGTTGCACTCTGTGTTCCTTAGGTTTAACAACCTGTTCCTCATAAGCAAGAAACCAGCAAAGGTATGGCTCCAGATTCAAGATAGGCAACAGTAGCAAAGCAATCCAAAAAACAGCAAGGAACTAAAAGTCCAGGCACAAAACATAAGGTTTCTTCACTTCACTTCAGCTCAGCTTTATTAACACAAGCGCTTTCACATATATAGCTTCATCAGGTGTTTGAAATACACTGAAACTCTACACCTTTATATACACATCTATCTACTCATGTGACCATTACATAATACAAATTTAAAAATACATATATTTAAAAATATATATGAGTCTCATAAAAACATTAAAAACAGATATAACAACCATATAGAAACATGACAGAAGAACTATTAGATGCAAAAATAGAACTAAAAATAACTTATTATTACTTCCTCAAAGGTCTATTTTGTAAAACTGGTTTAATTGGAATATGATCATTCAGTCCATGACCATAATTAGCCCTTAGCCTAGCTATCCAGCATGCTTCTAACTCTTCAGTTCTATGCCTAATGTTGCCACGTCTCACAACAAAAACACCAAACAAACCACTAGTACCTTTGCTATAAAATGTTCCTCATGTTTATAGTCAATTCCTGATACCAGGCTACACATAATTTTCCTATTACCTGTACCAGAATCATGCCCCAACTGAGAATCCACTACAAGTGGTGCTACCACTACGTTGCCTCCTAGTTCCGTCTCACTTCTAAGTGGGAGGGGCGGGAAGTGTTCCACAGAGACAATAGAGGCGGAATCATTACTAACATTGCTGGTAGTCTCAGCAACCACACCCTCATGCCGTGTCTATGAACCTGGGAAATTCATGGCTGGATATTAGACTTAGTGTGTATAATACTTATCCATATCAGTATACAATGGGCCAGTTTTCAAAAGACTTGCTTTCGGTGTAAGTGACTTACTCCAGCGTGAGACCTTCCTATAAACAGGCTTAAAAGAGGAGAGGCTTATTCTGAAAGACCTGCTTTTGGAGTAAGTAATTTACTGTGGTATGTACACTATTTGTGTTCTTTGGTCATCGGATCATGTTTTCCTACAGTGGTCTGCTAGCCACTGGACTATGATATGCTATAGTGTATGTTACAGTGGTCTCCTAGTCACTGTTTTGTGGTATGCCACAGTTGCTTCTGACTCACAGGAATGTGGTATTCTACAGTGATCTCACAGTGACTGGATCATATATGTTAAAGTGGTCTCTGAGCCACTGAATCACAGTGTGCTGCAGTGATTATAGACCCTGATGCAGCATGAGCCTATATTTATCCTTTGGAGATTACCATCTGTCTTTGTAAAGATAAGATTTTGTGAGCAGAGACAGAAAGAGAGAATATGTGGCCATTAGTCTGCCAAAAGTAGAAGTCTGGAAAACATGAACCAAAAGTAAATCCAGATCATTCTTTATGGGTAACCTTTATTATGTGTGGTCAATGTGACTCTAATAGACGCCGCATTAAAAGAGGCAAGCAAGACTAGGTTATTGAATACAGACTGATTCAGGATTTAACACCATACCTTACATTTTAAAGAGAGTAGATGGTAAGGATTATCATTGTTTTATTTTAGTTCTTAAATTTAAGCCTCTGGGATTACTGGAAATCAAAGTTCAAATTGCCCTAGATAAGGTTTGAAATAAATTTTATGCCACTGCTCCTCAAAAAGTAGAACATATTAGCAGGATTAGCTTGATCTTAGGAGAGAGAAAAGAGAAATATAGTTTCTACAATATAGCCAAAGGAAAAGATCCTTTGTGTACTGCAACAGGCTACAGATTCAGTAGAGTCAGTTTCCAAATGTCCCTGTACAACACAGATGCCTTTTCCCCTAAGCTATCCATGTAAGGTTCAATTAAGGCACTTTAATTTACTTGCAGCAAGGAGACAAAAACATGCAAATACAAGGATTTGTCTAACTACTAACAGGAAGTATGTTCATTCTTATACTATTTTACAAGACATGGCCTTCTAAGCTGACGTAATCAAACACAACTTTTAGCATTGTTCTACAGCAGATGTTACTTCAGATTTTCTGCTGACATGACTAGATTTGTGAGAAACTTTTCAGACAAACAACCTGGCCTTGGTGACTATTAATCCGTTTCCAAGCGGCTATTGTACAGTGTTACATTTCAAGGTACTCTTCTAATACAGATACAAGCAAATGCTGATTGCAGTTCATATTTTCAAGCAGGCTTTGTACTAATTATCTGTAATTTCTACAGCTGTGTATTTTCTCATGGCACAGCAGAAGTTCTTGTCTAAGTTTCATACAAGTAGTATTGTTCTATTCATTATTTTCCTAATGCAAGCAGAAATCACCTGCTTCTCAGTAAATTTCCAAGGCACAAGCAATATTTTAGCTAACAGTACAAGGTCAGAAAGCAACTGCAGTTTGTTCAGATTTATGCAGTATGAAATAGAATAAATGTGTTAACCCTTTTCAAGTTCTAAATGCACTAAGCATATTGCTAATACACACATTAATACATATTTTTCTAACATTCCCCCCCTATTAATACTTTTATTCCACTTTCAAAATAAGCATAAACAGTTTGTTTTCTTCTCCTAGCCTCTTCCACTCAGGATTTGCAGTTAAGAGAGTCATTCAGTTTAAACTTATGAAAGCATTTTTAGTCTTTTAACAGTTCTTCAAACTCAGTACTTTGATATAAGGTTTCAGAAACTGAAATGTCTATTAGGTCTTTAACCAGTCTTTTCATGGAGGGGATACCACAACAGACACATACTCCCAGTAGGAGCATACCTACACAAATGGCAATCAGGATGTTCATTAGGATGGTACCCCACCCCCCAAACCATTTCTGGAAAAAGTCCATCAGTGGGTTTGGGCCTGGTTTGGTCATGGCCGACACTTGCTGAATTACCTCAAGATGATTGTCTATCTCGTGTTTATGGACAGGAATATATGAACAGCATTCTTCTTGAATTAAAGCGTACCTACCACCTCTCGCTGCTAGGGTGAAGTCGAGAGCCATGCGGTTTTGGAGCACTACAGTTCTCATAGCATTCAGTTAATCAGTCACCAATTCGAGAGCAGAAAAAGTTGCATTGCTCATTACTTCGAGAAGTTTTGACAGTTTTCTCAGCTCCCAGATCGATTTCACTGCTCCATATGCTGGTAATATGCTTGCCCACGATATAACGCTATCACTCAAGTCCATGTGTGTCAGTCCTTTGCCTAAAGAGTGATGGTCTCTCCAACGCGCATTGATTTGTCCCACTGGATTTACAGGTTTCTTGATGACTTCTCGGACATTTCGAATTTTCCCATGAGGCAAAACTGCAGTGTGTCGCATGGCCGGAACCAGGTAACCCGAAAAACAACTGCCGGACCAATTCTCAGGTAACCATTTGTATGCCTTTCTGACACACACAAAATAACAATCCTCTACTTTAGTAGTAACCTTGCTATGAATATACACTCGCCCTGCATGAAACATTTTTCTATCAATTATAGACAGCTGTTTATAAAGAACAGAATTATGTTTTACTTCATCAAGTGTTTTGTGCATCAGTCCAATAAATGAATCTTAGTCTGTATTACAATAAAGATCTACTTTGTTACCTTTAGTGTAACATCTATAAGGAACAGTCACATTGCAATTGCTCCAACCCACCTGAACAGTATCATTTTTATAAAAACACACAGTTCCCTTTTGTGGAACAGACAAGTGCAATGCTATTTTATCTTGTGCTGTAATGGTTGAGGTATCATAAATCAAGTTCTCCCAGGTCTCATTGACCCCTATGGGGACTATAGTCATTAATAACCCCCCATATGCTGTCGGCAAAGCTGTGCAAATCCAGCAATTCGAAACATTGAAAGTCTCAGCATACACATATTTAATTGCCTGGTAAGTGTTAAAGTTTGGATGCCAGTTTATGAGTAACACTTCACGTTTATTCAGTTCAGTCTGTGTGGCTGGGAAAAGAAAAGGCCACAACAAAAAGATTATTGTCACCAGTACAGTTAACAGGATGATTATGCAATACTTCTGAGGAAAGGGTTGTTCTGTATTCCTGTTTCTTCTGGACTCTATCATTTTTGCTCTTGGCATGTAACAAGATTTTTGTCCAGTTCAAAGTTTTTAACTAATTTACAGTGCATCAGGTGAATCCAGGAGGCACGCTCTACGATTTTGACTGCAGTGGGTGTTGACAAAAGCACTTGATATGGACCTTCCCACTTCGGAGACGCACAGTTTTTCTTCTTGACTACCTTCAGCCAGATCCACGCTCCAGAGGGCACTGCCACTTCTGACGGTCTGGTTTGTTCTTTATCTGAAACAGAATTTAACTGCAACAAATGTTTAGAATTTAACAAATTACGCATATACTTTGCTAATGTACTATCAGCTTCCTTGTCTGCGGGCATGAGAGATTTCCACTGAGGTATATAGTAAGCCCTTCCAAAGAGCTTTTCAAAAGGAGTCAATTCTTTTGCATTCGGAACAGTTCTCATGCTCAACAGTGCCAGGGGCAGACAGTACACCCAGTTTCTCTGCATTTCTGCTATTAATTTTCTTAGCTTACTCTTTAAAATCCCATTATGCCTCTCTACTAGCCCTGCTGATTGAGGGTGGTACGCACAATGATTCTTTTGGGAAATACAAAAATGTTTACTTAACTGCTGTATGGTCTGATTTACGAAGTGTGTGCCGTTGTCACTGTAGATCCTTTCCAGAATGCTGTATCTAGGGATAATTTCTTTAACAAGAACTTTGGCCACAGTCATAGCGTTCATAGGTTCATAGGTTGGTACTAGGCTATCAGCCCTAGGGCCGATACAAGCCTAGCCATAACAATTCCCTGGCTATTTCTTTCCACATTATTTACTTTCCTGGACCCCTGTCTAGCAGGGTGACTGACGTGATCCCTGGGGTGAATTTCCTTTCTCCCATCCAATCGTCAAGGTTCCTCTTGAAGAGGTCCAAAGAGGCACTCTGCTTGACATGTATGGGCAATATATTCCAGAGTCTGGGGAGTCTCTGGGTCAGGAACCTATCCCTCCAGCATGTTTTGTTTATTGTGATGACAAGGTTTAGATCCCTGGAGCGTGTAGCTCTGAGGGATTGGGATTTCTTTAAGTGTAGCATGTTCAACAGCTCTGGGTTTGACATGGCCTTGTATGTTAAGCAGAGATCGCCTTTGAGTAGATGATATGCGACAGAGTATAGCTGGAGTTTTTTAAGGTGGTCAGCATAGGGCATCTGCTTTAGGCCTATGATTCTTTTAGTGAGGTATTTCTGAGGCCTTTCCAGTTGTTGCAGATGTCTTGAGAGGTACATACCAAATGGGGCATTGTATTCTATAATGGGTCTAATGAGGGATGAGTACAGTGGGACAATGACCTCCTTTTTTCTGGATGAAAAGCCCTTTGTGATGAGGTGTGCCACATAGAAGGATTTCCTGACTGTTGTGGCGATGTGGTTATCAAAGGTGAGACCACTGTCCACCTGTGTCCCTAAGTCTCTTATCACACTTTCTGTGTTTAGTGTACTGCCACCTATGTGGTAATTCATGGATACATGTTTTTTCCCAAAGGGGATAACAATACATTTCTTGGCATTGAGCTTGAGCCCATGGCTCTGGCACCAAGCATCTGTTTCTGTAAGGCCCTTTTGCAGAGTATCCACATCATTTGAGGATTCAATAATGGCTCCCAGTTTGCAGTCATCTGCAAACTTTGTTAGCCAGAGTTCCTTAGTGTTGACCTGTACTTCAGAGCAGTAGATGCCAAACAAGAGTGGCCCCAGGACTGAACCCTGAGGTACTCCACTTGTCACTTGTCTGGAGCTGGATTTGGAGTCGGCTACTTTTACAGTGTGGGTTCTATCAGTAAGCCATTTAGCAACCCATTGGGTGCCATAGAGATTAATGCCCAACTTAGTAAGTTTATCTATGATTCCAGAGTGGGGGATGGTGTCAAAGGCCTTGGCAAGGTCTAGATAGGCTGTGTGGACCACCTTACCCTTGTCCATGGCTCTGGAGACTGATTCAAAGAAGTCAATCAGGTTCAGGAGACAAGATTGGCCCTTCACAAACCCAAACTGGGTGGGGTCCAGTGTTTGAAGGTTGCCAATGTCTTTGTTTATAAGTTCCATGATAATACGCTCCATGGCCTTGCAGATAAGGCTTGTCAGACTGATGGGACGGTAGTTTCCGGGATCCAAGGTGGATCCCCCCTTGTGGATTGGGATAACTGTAGCTCTGCGCCACTCAGTGGGCACAAAACCTGAGGTGAGGCTATGATTAAACATGACACTTAGGTGAGGTGCCAGTTCATATTGTAGTTCATGTAGTACACAGCCCAGGATGTCATCTGGTCCCATGGATGCTGTATTCTTGGCTTTAGAGAGTGCGTTTTGTACCTGTGTGGCCGTTATTACTGGAATTTGGCAATCTTCCGGTATTGAGATGGGCCATTTAGGGGGTGAGAGGGGGGTGACGTTGGCACTGAATTGATCTGCCAGGATATTGGCAATATCCTTCGGATCAGTATATTTAATGCCATTCTGTTTTAGCTCAGAGCAGATCTGAGCATTGCCATTTAGATTCATGACATAGTTATAGAATGCTTTGTGGTTGTCTTTGGAATCTTTTTTTTAGTCGGAAAGGCTTCCACCCATCTGGAAAACATATCTACAATGACAAGACAATACTTCTTATTTTCACATTTATTCATCTCTATGAAATGTATACAGATAGTGTGAAATGAATATGGTGGTGTAGGGAAACTCCCTTGCTTGGGCTTTAATGCCCCTTGTGCATGATGTTTATTACAGATGTGGCATAACGAACAAACATTTTTAGAGTAATTTGTAAATCCATACGTCGTGAACACTTGGTTCACCAGCTGTACTATCCCCCCTGTTGAGACATGGCACTGCCCATGACTCAACAAAGCTGCATATCTAAACAAATTAGACGGCAATATCGGTTTTCCTTCTTTAGAGATGTACAGCCCCTTTTCGAGAATTGCTCCTCGTTTTACCCATCTTTGTTTTTCAGTTTGCGTAGTAAGTGTTTGCATTGTCTTTAACATTTCTAAGTCTAAAATCTCAGAGGGTTGTAGTTCCACATTCAAAAGAAATACTTCTGAAGCTGCCTGCTTTGCAGCTGTATCAGCTCTCGCATTACCTTTTGAAATCTTGTCCTGTTGTTTGGTATGAGCTGTGCATTTACAAATAGCTACTTGTTGAGGTAACTGAATAGATTCTAAAAGATCTAAAATAAACTGTGCATGATTGATTGGTTTGCCAGTAGATGTTGTCATTCCTCGATTTTTCCACTGTTGCGCAAAAACATGTACAGTAGAAAAAGCATACTGGCTGTCAGTAAAAATGTTCACACATTTACCCTTTGCTAAGGTACATGCCCGTTTCAAGGCAATCAATTCTGCTGCCTGTGCAGGTAAACTATGTGGTAAAGATTTCGCTTCTATAATGTCTGTGTCAGAAACTACTGCATATCCTACTAGGTTCTGTCCTGCAGGACCCCTTTTGCATGAGCCATCCACATAGTATGTCACCTCAGCATCATCCAAGGGAACATCCGTAAGAACTTTTCTTGGCAGTGTCTTTTGCTCAATCACCTGCAGGCAGCTGTGTGGTGTGCCATCTGCAGGGGTTGGGAGCAAGGTAGAAGGGTTCAAAGTCGTGTATCGTTCAATTGTCATGTGAGGTTGGCTCAGCAATATAGTCATACAGGAAAGATGCCTAGCAGGGGAAAGATATGCTACCTTCTCTTGCAGTAAAATAATCGCAACTGCATGAGGCACTCTCAATGTGAGAGGGTGGAACAACACTACTGAGGCCGAAGCCTGTACTGCCATTGCAGCTGCAACTGCTGCTTGTACACAGTGAGGTAAGGACTGTGCCACTATGTCTAGTTGTGATGAATAATAAGCAATAGGGCATTGCTTGTCCCCATGCTGCTGTGTTAACACTGATGTCATATAACCTTGCTTACAATCTACAGTTTGGAAAAATGTTTATGATAGTTTGGTAATCCCAAAACTAATGAGGACGCTATTAACTGTTTCAGTTTGCAGAAAGCAGATTCTGCTTCTGGTGTCCATTGTAACAAATCCTGTGCTGCCATAGGCTTTTTATAAATCAGGTTAGTCAATGGTGCAGATTACAAAGCATAGTTTGGAATCCAACTCCAACAAAAATTAGTCGTACCCAGGAAGGACATCATTTCCTTCTTGGTAGTGGGTTTTGGTGCTTGCAAAATCGCTATTTTTCTGTCCTCATCTAATGTCCTACCTTCCTTGGATATCACATATTCTAAGTATTTAACTTGTTTTTTCCAAAGCTTCAGTTTATTTTTGTTTACTTTATGTCCTTCAGTGGCTAAAAATTGTAATAGCGCTATGGTATCTTCTTTACAATCTTGCTGGGTGGAGGACACCAGCAGGATATCATCAACATAAAGCAAAATCTGACTACCTCTTGGTGGGGTAAACCCCGCCAAGTTGCTTGCCATTTCTTGTGAGAATATTGTTGGACTTTCACAATACCCCTGTGGCAGTCGCGTATATGTATACCTTTTCCCCTGAAATGTGAATGCAAACCAATGCTGGCTGTCAGGGTTTATTGGTATCGAAAACAGAAAAATATTTCTGTTGAGGTTTTAAATCATTCAACAGGGTGTGTGGGTCTGGCACCGTAGGTGCCCTTGGTATTACTGCGTCATTTACAGCTTGTAAATCTTGGACCATACGCCACTCTCTATTCGCTTTCTTAACAGGAAATAAGGGTGTGTTACATGGTGAATCAGGAGATTCCACCAGCACCCCTTCCTTAAGTAAAGCTGCTATAATAGGTTTGATTCCTACCTCTGCATCTTTTCTTAAGGGATACTGTCTCTTTTGTGGTCTAAATGCTGACTTTGGCATAATAGTAACTGGTCCCGCTGTACGAATAAGTCCTACATCTGATTTTCCTGTTGACCAGAGATTTTCCTGGTATATTCTGTAAGGCATTCTCTTCCTCCTTCAATAGGAGTGCTAATCAGCTGTCCTTGCTAGACTGCAAGTGCACGGCTGGGTGGGTCTGGGTTATCCAATTCAGCTTCTGCATTTGTATTCCCTGTTCTGACAGTTCTAACTCTGTCTGTTTTTCCCATCTCGTGACTTTTTTTACCAATAAAACATTTCACCCTCCGATTGCACTGCAAAGGTATCAATTTGTCGCTGGGCTTCCATACCCTGCATAGTCGGAACTACTGCTATACCAAATAACTGCATTAAGTCTCTGCCCAAGAGGTTTACTGGGCATTTTGCAGAAACAACAATTTTACTTTTCTGGGTCAATCCTGAAACAGGATAAGCTATCACAATATTATGGGAGAGGGGCTCCTGATACAGCTGTCCATTAGCTGCTTTCACTAATATGTAATCAGGTGACTCTGAATTCTCTGGCAGTTTGGAGGGATGTATCAGGGTCCGTGATGCCCCTGAGTCACACAAGAATCTGACTTCCCTCCCTTCTACCAGGAGTGTAACTACTGGTTTTGTGTCTGCTAAATAGAGCTCTAAGCTCAATAAAGCCAAATCCAATATTTAATTTTCTTCACTATACGTGACTTCTTGCACTTCCTCTATTTCTTCTGTCACATTCTCTACTCCCTCTGTCACATACTCATTTATCCTTTCTCCACTATCCCCTTCTAGTAATTCTTGACTATCATATAGTCAGTCCTCACCCTCCTTATCCTCCGTGGTTGCCTTCTTGTTTTTCTTGCAATCCCATGCCAAGTGTCCTTTCTTACCGCATTTAAAACATTCACCCCTTTTCTTTCGCCCTTCAAAGTCCTCTGATCGTTGATCAGATTGTTTGTTTCCCTGGGCATTTCTCTTGCCCTTTTTCCCCGGACTGTACTACATAAACTTCTGCTCCATCTTCTACAGAAAATACTTGGGTTTTCAAAAGACTTGCTTTCAGTGTAAGTGACTTACTCCAGCGTGAGACCTTTCTATAAACAGGCTTAAAAGAGGAGAGGCTTATTCTGAAAGACCTGCTTTTGGAGTAAGTAAT